>NC_081414.1:815709395-815769395 GCF_030272615.1 Cryptomeria japonica | reverse complement strand
TGTACGCACTTTTTATAGCATAAGTACCCCGTACGCCCTTTTGATTGTTTAGGCTTGGAAATAGGCTTGGATGACAAAGCTATGGTTTGGAAGTTTGATTTCCCTCCATTTCTCTCACTAGTACATTCGAAGCTGATTTCCGACGGCCGTTTGTCAGATTTTCAACGAATTTTCGTCAGAGTGTCGACAAAATCCACCGTCGAAAACTCGGTGTCGTCGAAAACTCAGTGTCGGATTGGTCAATGATGCCATGCCCATTGGAAATTCGGCAATCCAATGGACTTTGCCGACGGTCAAAGAAGTCATCGGTCGAAAGCTTGGTATTCGTCGTAATTCCGACGATGATCATTTTTGTAAAAAAATAAAATAATTATCAATATAAAAGAGCCATTGAAGGAAGGAAATGCCAAAAGGACTAACTGAAGATAATAACTTCATTGACAAAAGACATCGAAGAAAGCAGAGAGGGTCTTCATCGACAGGAAAAGTTCTCGAGGAAATAATACTATCGGTGCAACATAAAAAGGACCCACCGAAAGGAGAGTTTTCATCGAAAGAATAATATCAATCAAACAAAATGAAGCTACATAGATAAAAGATATCGATGAGGATATAGGTTTCGAGGAGGTTAAACTTCATCGACAAAAGATATCGAAGAAAGCAGAGAGGGTCTTCATCGACGAGAAAAGTTCTCGAGGAAATAATACTATCGGTGCAACATAAAAAAGGACCCACTGAAAGGAGCTTTTTCGTCGAAAGAATAATATCGATCAGACAAAACGAAGCTACATCGATAAAATATATCGATGAGGATATAGGTTTTGAGTAGGTTAAAAGGCATGTTCTCGATATGCGTGGTTTTGCCGATGTAACTTTATCGGTGAAGAATGATAAGGGAAAATAAAGAAAAGCTTCGGTGAGATAATAGACTCATTCATCGACGGGGCATAGTGATATCGATGAAAGAAGTATTTTGATGGAAAAATAAAGGAGGACACTGAAGCCCAAGGTTTCTTCGACATAAGACCTGATGGATATCAGATATGTTTCGATGAGGAGACAGCCATACTGACCGAATACAGTATTTTGATGAAGGGAAAAAATACTTGATCGAAGTAATATTCGAAACAAAAGTATTGTCGATAGAAACAAAGAGATCGATGGACTAAAGAAACAAATGATCGAAAGACATATCCTCATCGAAATGATTATTGATTGCCACGAAAATCATAAACAAATCCTAGGGAAGGTCACATCGCCATTAAATTCAAATGTGTGCCTGAGTGACCATTGTCCAAAGCGCCATTACTAATTGATTAAATATGCCATAAGTAGTGGATCGACCATCAAAGGGCAATGCATTAAGGAATTCACAGGCGACAAACTGAAAATAGGAATTGGGTGAATTCATAGATAAAGCTCAGTAATTCCAAGTAAGTTGTTTGCACACAAACCTCTTTTTCAAAATTCAAATGGAATCATCATCTAAAACTAATAAGACCAGAAAGGGAAAAGAACCTATCGCTACAGAAGAAAAACCTAAAAGATAGAAAAGGGAAGGGCGTTCTTTGGCCTAGGACCTGATTGACCAGTGCCCATCATCCAGTTTGACGTCCAAGAAGATTAGAGCTGATGAGGAAGGCCTGGAGGACCGGTTTGAGGATCTTGGAGACATATGGACAGAGTTGAGAGGGTATGAATTATTCATATATGGGTACAACAGAAGAGTTGCCCCTCAACCTATCAACAATTTATGGTGATTGAACTTAGAAAGGTTAGCTGTGGCTAATGTATTCGTGAATGTGGAGCTCATGAAGGCATTGGCAAACAATTATGACCCTAAAACTAGGACCATATATAACTACATGGATGAGCCAATTCTTGCAATCACAAAGGAGGTTATTGACACCATGTTCGAGTTGGATTGGGGATTTGAAGAATTGATTGACCTCAAGAAGTTAACAAGTGAATATTTTAACCTAGAGCACATTTACAAAACGTAGAGACTCCCTATACATAGACCTAGGAATGCAGGGTCCTTAGTGCCACTAGGTCAGGATGACAAAGCTCCATATGATGTCAACTCTTTCCATCCATATTTCAATTATACCTATTACTCTGTTGCCCAAGTGCTAGGGATAAAAGCCCATCCTTTGATGGATATGGAAGCCATGTTCACTTGTGCCGATTTGCAGTCTAAGGACCCCCACTTCTTTGATTTTTCTTCTTATTTGGTTGAGGTTTTGAATCATGGGTTAGAAAAGTTAAAGGGCGATGTCATCAATGTTCATTTCAAGCATTATTCCTTATGCATATGCTATTGTATGTGGGCCAAGATGAAGGGTTATGGCTAGAAGAGTTATGTGTTAGGACATATGACAATGCTGGAATGAGAAAACCAGTGCAACTATGGCTTTCTTCATGGGACCAGAGGTATGTGAATAATCAATATTGGCATTTTGAGGAGTTCTTTGTCAAGCCATTATATAGACTGTTGGGATGCCCGTGCGATCATGCCCTTGCACCAGAGGTTCAAAGATTTCTAAGACCAAAAGATTTCGCTGAAGATCCCTCAATTGAACACAATTGGGGAGATTGGTATTGTTTTTCAGACTGCACACAAGTCAAGGTATACAGGTTCGAAGGGAGACCATACTTACTACCACTTACAGTCCCTAACAGAGTGGCTTGTCTGGAAATTGTGAGGCAACTGTCAATAGTGAGTACAGAACATCTGACAAGCCATGGAAAACAATCAATTGTACCTGGGTTGTTAGTATTTTTAGATTTTATTGTGAAAAGTTCAAAGAGTTATGGCCTGCTGCAAACAAAATTGGATTATTATGGCATGGCTATGGGGGATCCAAGGCCCAATTTCAATCCTGAAGGATACATAAGGATAGCCCGGTCATCACAAAAGCTGAAGGCTGGAGAGCATAAATCTTACCTACTGGATGACCTCATTAAGAACATTGGTAGAGAAGAGGCCAGAGTGAAGCGAATAAAGTTTGAGAAAGCAATGCAGGCTTATAAATGGAAGCTTTATAGAAGGAAAATGGATGAGAACGGGCTACAAAAGATTGAAGACCCCTTGGAGTTGGCCAACAAACTTGTGGAGCATGAATTGGAAATACTTGAGGGAGTCCCACCTCATGTTTTTAGGGATTACATTGATACTATTAGGAATACAGAGCCTTTGGCTCATATGTCTCCTTCTTCCACATCTGGCATCGTTCCATTCACTCCTCAAGAGGATTACCCCCCTGGTTATGAGAGGATTACCCCCTGGTTATGTAGAGGATACATCGATATACTTGGCAATAGGACAACTGAATGTCCAAGAAGTGGCTGACATTAGATTCCTGGAGCATGAGGATTTCATTGTTGATAGTGACTTCATTGCTTCCAAGGAGTTCACCGCATTCCTCTATCAACATAAAGGATCTCAAATTAGGAATAACATGAAAAATAGTGAAGAAGAGCGTAGCTTCAAAAGTTACAAGAGGAGATGGATCTTGTGATGAGAGAAATGATACCTGAGAAGGGAAGACAGTTGCTTAAGGAAGCTGGTGTGCTATTATACTCTGGATGGGACATGAACTCTCCCTTTTTGTTTGATGGATTCCTCAAGAAATAGGACCCAAGTAGGCAAATGATGCCAAAAGAGATTGATAAACTCTTTAGAGGATCAAGATATGATCCAGATCAGAAGGCTCTTCTACAGTGGGCTATCTATCCCAAAGATAAAAGACCTATATTGGTGCAGCAGGTTCGAAAGACTAGCCCTAGAACAACTGCCAAACTAAATTTGGATGTCGCTAAACTGAACCAAGATCAGATAGAGTTTCTGGTCCGAGAAAATTGTACATACAAAAGCCTATATGAGAAAACTAATGAAGAAAAATAGAGGCTACAAGCAAGATTGCTTCAGATTGATACAGGTACCAGTCAAACAGGGATGACATACGATGTTGATAGAGATGCCATGGATGCCTTGACAGACGCTATGTATTGGAGGATAGGGCCGAAAAGACATCTCGGCAACTAAAAAAGGAACAACAAAAGATGGAGAAGTTAGTTCTGGAGGTCGTTGACCATAGATTCAAAAGTAGTTAGAAAATGAAAAAATACATAATTTTAAAGTCACAAATTTTAACATATCAATGTAAACCCTATACCACAAATGAAAGGGAACCTTTATTTATAAGATCATATAAGACCCACATATGTTCTATCCACACTAAAAAGTTAGAAAATGAAAAAAATACAAACCTAGGGACTGAGGATTTGAAGAAAATGTTTAATGAGGTTATTATCGATGAACAAGGTGTGATTAAACCTGAACATAAGATTGTGGAAGAATTAGGTTTTGTAGAAATACTAAACATTCCTAAATTTCCAAAGGAAGTCATACAACTTGTATTGAGCATGGTCCATGGAGAGTTCATGTGGTTAGAGTCTGTTTGCAAGATAACCAAGGAAGCAATTAAGGTAGTTACTGGTTTACCCTCAACCGGTAGTAGACCTGATAAAACCAAGAAAATACCTAACAAGAGTGTGACAAGCTTAACTAGAGCCACATCTGATAGTAGATCACTTAGAGTCAATGATGTTAAGGATATAAATGTGAGATATGTAAGTATGATACTTAGATATAAAGCAACACATGCTAATAGACTGAATTCGGTTTCTAGCCTTTGTATTCATAGTGCATATGAGATGGTGAACAATAATGCTAAAATTGATGTCCGTGAATAGTATGATGCAGGTTGCAGAAAACTATTGGAAGACATACACTGGAACAGTCAAAGCTGTGAAAGAGCATGAAAGGCTCAGGTCTCGGTTGGAAGTCTTGATGAATGACAACAGTCTGATGAATCCACATGAGAAAATTGAAGCTGAGGCTCACTTGAAGTCCCATGATGAATTGGTAAATCAATTAAGGAAAGATCATCAGAGGCTGGACGATGGGATTACCCCTAGGGTGCCCTCTTTTTATAGTAATGGTGAGTTAGTATCGTTGGAACAGTGGAAACAAGAGTTCAGTGATGAGAAGAATCGAGCAGTAGCAGAGTTGGATCGGGACAAAGATTTGTCACTTTGTGTTAACAATATTCTATCCAATCATTTCCAGACAGAAAGCGACATGAGGACATTAAACAATGATGTTCTAATGTATAAAGATGATAAGTACATTGAACACATAGGAATGCTGAACTTGTTTATCTTCCAGTTTGTTAACAAAAGTGCTAATTAATAGTTATGTGTTGAAAAGCCACGATGCTTGGTGACAATGTATACCCTCATATAAATGAGGGAATTTTTGTAACAATAAGGATCATTAGAGAAGAAGTAGAATATAGCCTTAGGCTTACTATTGTACCATTTTGTGAACATACATAATATAATCAATCGTCTTTCCTTTGTGTATATGCTATGGATTACTGCATCTTTCTGTAGGCAGTTGCTTGTGATATTATCTAAAGGAGATAAGGTTACTTGTGTTCTTCTAGTAAAACTCTATGTTTCATATTGTGGATTTGAATAAAAGATTTACTTGCGAATATAGTTTTGTATATAGTGCGCATGCATATTATCTCAACCATGGTGCGCCTGCATATGTATATAGTTTTGTTTATAGGTGGAAAGCCTGAGGTTCAATGTCAAACTTGGTTTCTCTGATACCATATGTTATATTCCATTAATTTAAAATAAATTGTGATCTATATTAAGATAAAAAATTGAGCATTTCAAAATAAAACATAACTACTTCAGTTGAAGGAGAAAACTAACTAAATGTTCTTCAACATAATAAGAATCTAACTAATTTATCTAAAAGGAAGGTAATCTTTTAACGATAAAAAATATTGAACAAATATTATTAAGCTAATCAATATGAGAAAGGAATTATAATGGCAAGTTTCATTTTTGAGGGAAGAGATAAAGGTTCAGAGGTTACTGTTATCACTGTTTAAAAAATGGGTATTCTTTTCCATAATTGGCTAAGTTTATGAAATTCTTGGGTCTAGTATGGCCTTGTGACTTCTATTGCTTTGGGTCCTAAAGAGGGTTTAGGGTTTAGGTTTAATCACTTTCAAAATGTTTGAGAAAAAACCCTTATAATTCTATTTCTGTGTTACTTTATTCACTTAAGTAATGGGTCCTTTTGTCATGCAAAGTGTTCCCCCCGTTGTTTTTTACCTAGGTGGTCCTTTTAAATGTTTTAATTTTTATTCGCCTTTAAATTGCCTTTTCTAATGACCATTGGGCCTTGTAATTGTTGCGCAACTCTCAGTCAATCGGATGGCCCACGTGGATTCGTGAACTCAACATGCCCGAAAGTTACCTATCGCGTAGTAGCGAAAAGGTTTGGCGAGACCCAGCAATAAGGACTTCTTTCTTGGCTAAAAGTATTCTATAGAAGTATCTAAGATTCAAATAGTATCGATGAGACCCAGCGATGTCTCATCGATATAAAACGGGAATCGAAGAAAGCAAACGCCAATGAACTTCAGAAAGGACTCATCGAAGATAGTAACTCCATCGATAAAAGATATTGAGGAAAGTGGAGATGGTTCTCATCGATAAGAAAAGGTCTTCGAGGATATAACACTATCAATGCAAAAAGACTCACTGAAAGGGATAGTCCCACCAACAAAAGGTATCGAAGAAAGCAGAGGTGGCCCCCACCGATGAGAAAAGGCTTTCGAAGAAACAATATCATTGATGCAAGACAAAGAAGATTCACCGAAAGAAGCATTCTCATCGAAAAATTGATATTGATAAAACAAAAGAAAACTACATCGATGAATGATATCGATAAGGATATGAGTTTTGATGGGAGGACAAAAGAAGTCACCAAAGTCCAAAGTCTCTTCGACATGAAACCCGAGACAGCAAAAAGATTTCGATGAGAATGAGTTTTGAGGAGACTAAAAGGCATGTCTCCGATACACATGGTTTCATTGATAGAAGCCATCTCTGTTTGGAAGAAATCATCATTTTCATTGATACCGTAATAACCCATAAGTTATCGAACAATTTTAAAAGCATTCTATCGAAGTATCTAAGATTCGAATAGTATTGATGAGGCCCAGCGATGTCTCATCGATATAAAAAGGGAATCGAAGAAAGTAAACGCCGATGAACTTTAGAAAGGACTCATCGAAGACAGTAACTCCATCGATAAAAGATATCGAGGAAAGTGGAGATGGTTCTCATCGACAAGAAAAGGTCTTCGAGGATATAACACTATCGGTGCAAAAAGACTCACCGAAAGGGATGGTCCTATTATCACTATTTTAAAAATGGATGTTCTCAATCCATAAATGGCTAGGTTTTTTGAAAATTTTGTGTCTGGTACACCTGTGTTCTTTCAATTTGTTTTAAATCCTAAGGGGTTCAGGGTTTATGTTTTAAGTCGCTTCAATACCTGAGAAAAGCCCTTTTGGTTTCTAATTTGGCGTTACTTTATTCACTTAAGCGATGGGTCCATTTATCATAAAAGTGTTCTCCCCTTGTCATTTACCTAGGCGGTCCCTTTAAATATTTTATTCTTGTTCACTTTTAATCTGCCTTTTCTAATGTCCGTCGGGCCTTATAAGTATCATGCAATTTTCTGTTGATTTGATAGCCCGTGTTGATTCGCGACCAAAAAGTGCTCGAAACTTAGTTTCCGCGAGGTAGCGAAAGGCGAAGGTGGACCTGGCATATAGGTTTGGACCAAAGCTAAACACTGATCAAGTTTCATCTGATTGGACGGACAGCATGGTTTCGTGAGATCAAGCTAAATGTGTTTTAACCTTCATGAAGTGGCGAAAGGGTTTGGCGGGTCCCAGAGATAAGCGGTCTTCTTTGGTTAAAGAATGATCGGGTTGGAAAAAGATCAATGGCTCGCGTTGATTCGCGGCCACAAGCCAAACGAAGTATAATGTTCATGAAGTCACGAAAGACAGGTGGAATTCACACGGAGGTGTGATGTGGCATAATAGCTGCCGCTTTTTGTAGAGCTCGATAGTGATGTGTCGAATGCCATGTGGCTCTAAAAGTGGTTGAGGGCCCGCCTAAGGTGTAACTAGTAGTTATGTGGGAATAGTAAAAGGGAACACGTGGCAGATTAAGGGTGGAAACAAAAGGAGTTTCCAGGGCTAATGGCCGATTGCCACGTGGTGTTTATTAACCGAAGGACAAGTGGGGTAAGTAATTCCCGGGTAAACGGCCCACTTAAAAGGCATTCATCTCAAGATTGATCCAACGCTTCTCGTTGTTTCATGACCCAAAGATGTCCGCAGCTTAACATCAGCGAAATGGCGAGAATCGTTAGCCGTCAAGATGAGGCGCGGTTAATTAAAAGGATTGACGGTCCCGGTTGGAGTTAAAGACCGGGTGATTTGAGTTTGATCTAACACTTGGCATTGCCTCGCGAAGGAAAAGTGAACGACTATTAAAGTCCGTGAAGTGGCGAAAAGGAGGTAGGGCCTGACACTAAAGCAAAGAGATCAAATAGAGATAAAGGTGATGCAAGTTCTCATGATCCAACGGTCGGTGTTGTTTCAAGAAAGAAAAGAGCATGGGTTTTATGTTCTGCAAAATAGCGATAGAGAGAAACAGAGGAAAGACTTAGAGGAACTATGACCCGTTGGAGCCAGTTTTGAATTCGATTTGGCGAATTCAATTCTGAAAAGAAAGCCAAAGCATGTGGAGTTGATTTCTAAAACTTAAATGCCAACTTGTCCTTTTTGAGTTCGCATCAACTTGATTGCTAAGTATTGTTTCATCGAAGTTTGTTGTAGGGCGAATTGTTGCAGAGTGATTTTCTTCAGGTGAATAATCAGGTTTCTTGTGCTTTTCTTGATAACTCTTGGTTTGTTCTCGAATACTGCTGTGTGAATTACTTCATTAGAGGTTTGTGCTAGTTGCTAGTGGTATAATTGTTTGACCAGAATGGCACCCAGAAGAGAATTAACGGGGAAGGTGAATTACCAGGACCGAAATATCTGTGATGATTTTTTAGAGCAATTAACCATGTCCACCAATGTTGGGGCTAAGGCCAAAGAGCTAGTACTTAAGAACCCTCGTCTAAAAATTGGAGATGGCCTTTATGATAAGGGTAATTGGTTGAGGGACCCTGAAATAGGATTGTCAGGCTTAGGACTCTTCAAAGTCGGTGTTGGGTAGAGGAATTCCCCAGCTCCTTTGAATGGCATATGGGAGCAGGATGTAGGAAAGCTTGTGGTCCCAGGTGTTTTTATGGATGTAGATCTGTTAGCCCTGATTGCACAAAATTATGACTCTGTGGCAAGATGCATCAGGAACATAAAGGGATCAGTCTTGATTGAGATAAATGAAGATGAATTCAAGAAAGTGTTTAAACTCAGTGAGTCCTCCAATTTGTTAGAACCTATTGACTTTGAGTCGTTAGCCCAGGTTTACAGCACACAAAGGGATCATCTTAGAAGTGGCCCACTGAAAGAATTATTTGTAAAGATAGGGGGTTAACACTTGTAGGCCCTAGCACAATGGAACCATTCTCTCTCAACCTATTCACTCTGAGAGCTAAGGGTATGTATTGGGCATTATGCCAGATTTTTGGAGAGGATGCTAAAAAGAATATGCCAACCCATTATATGTTAATGATTGCACAAATTCTAAACCCCTCCCTAGCAATAAAATTTGATTATGCCTCATACCTTGTTGATGCAATTCATAAAGGGCTAGTAGGAATAAAAAATGGTAAGGTGGATAGGCCATTTGGATGGTACTCCATGTTAATGCATATGTTTCTATTCAAAGGGGTTGATTATTTTGGAAAGGAGATGGACCTGATTAAGGTCAAGGATAAAGAGGAGATGCTAGTGCAATTGTGGAGTACTGTTCTATCTTGGGATAGAGAAGATGCAAGTTATTTAAAGTTTGATAGATGCTTTGCATCTAAAATTAGGATTCTTCTATGCAGAGAAAACCCTAGAATTCCTAAGGCTCTTTTGGAGTTTCTCAGACCAAAGGAGTTTGCAGAGGATATCAAGATTGTTCGCAATTGGGGAGACATATATTTGTACCCTGTGTCTACTATTTTTAGAGTGTTTGGATTTAGAGGCACCCCCTTTTTACTACCCTATCAGGTCCCATTGAAGATAGGGATTGCAGAAGTCCTGAGACAAATTGGGGGAGTATAAGAAACAGAGCTAACCAATAGAGGTAAAGGGACTATTTTCCCAACTATTACCATGGCTCACCATTTTGTGATCACTAAGGGTGGATGGAGATTTTTTGAATAATTCTTTAAGCCATATAGGTTGTCTATTGTAGTGTCAAGATGTGCAGACCCCGAGGATTTTTTCAATGGCATGTTCAGAAAAAGAGCAGTGTGCAGAGGTAGGCCACATCAATTTTAGTTCCCAGAAGTTCTGATTAGAAATGAATTCAGCTTAGATGAGCAAGAATTGAGGAAGGAGAAGTGGGTGGCATATAAGAAATCCCTTGATTTTATCCATCAATTTGACACTGGCTATGACCCCCTTTCTAGCTTCAATCCATTTGAGGAGAAAATAAAATTCCTGATTCTTTATTTTGAAGATCTCATGCAAACCTTAAAAGAAAAGAGGGAGGCCATAATGCAAAATGAGCCTGATAAGGCTAGGACGGTATTGGCTAAGCCTGCCTTTGCTAGAGATATCCCACTTGGTGACTATGTAATGCACAAAAGGTCAAAGTACACTGTGATAATGCCAGTGACAGGTGAGCCTTCCACTTCAAAAGGGAAGAGGAAAATTGAAGATGTCATTGACATCCAGGATTCCCCTAAGAAGCAGAGAGTGGGAAAGGAAATTGAAACTGATGAGCCTCAATATTCTCCATCTCAGTCTCCTATCCACATTGGAGATGAACAAGTTGTGGTTGAACAATTATTGCAGTTAGGGAGTCTCGGTGAGATTGCCTATACCTATGAGGAGACCCAAGAGGGGATGCCCAAAGAGCCACCTAATGCTGAAATGGGTTTGACTGATGGTGAGTTAAAGGGCCAAGAAATGGACCTTACTGTTAAGCAAGCTAGTAAAGAATTCCTAGCTGTCAATAATTTTGTCACATCAGGAGCTTTTATACAGTTTCTATGGAAGCAAAATATTAATCAGTTCAAGACTAGATGTGAATAGAGGAAAAGTGAACAGCCTCTTAAAAATACAACTTGGGTAGAAGAAGAGGTTAAGGAAGAAATGATGGAGGAGTTCAAAGCAATCACTCTTGAGAAAGGAAGAGAAATGGTAGCAAAGGCTGGTGTGTTGATTCTCCCTAAATGGGATATAGCTGATGCCTTAGTGCTTGATGCAGTGAGGAAAGAAACAAAGCCTATGGAAGGACTGACATTCAGCAAGGATAATGCTGCTCTTGTCATGTGGTCTTTAAAGAAGGATGAAAACAAAAGAAGGAAGGATGCATCAAATTCTCATCTCTTAGGAGGCATGATAGTTAAAAGAGTCCAAGACATAGGGGTAGTGGAAGCTGCAAGTACAGTCCTAGAGACTGCAAAATTTAGTGTTGCGGTGGCAGAGAAAGAGGCACAAGAAAAGGCTAATCTCCAATTGAAGTTGGAGACTATTTTAAAATCTTACAATGATGCTAAAGAAGGAATAGCCAACAAAGACAACATAATTTCTAGACTCCAGAGTCAACTGGCAAGTCAATATCATCCCGGTGAATTTTCTACACTCATGATAGCCTCCTCTCCAGCAAGACCCCCTCCTAGTAGTCCAATCATTGAATATCCCCCTTCTCCTATGCCTTCTAGTTCCCAATTACCTGAAAATGTCCAACATGAGTTGGAAAAATTGAAACAAGTTCAGACATTGTATGCAAACAAATATGAGGAGAAGGTGAAAGCCATCATCTTGAAGTTTGCTGACTCAGTCAAAACCTCCAATGTATACATAAATATGAAGAGGATTCTTGAGATTTTGATCAAATTCAAAGAAGAAGAAGCCACTTTGGAACCAATCCTGAATAAGTGGGTGCTTAGAGGTAAAGAGTTAGAGCTCATGTGTTCTTCCCATGCAGATGCAGAAGAGAATGACAATCTAAGGTCCACATGTGAGTTTATAAAAGAGATGAATATTCTTTCAGTGGAAGGAGTAGGTATAAAAAGAAAAGCCCAACTTTATAGGAAAGAATATTCAAATCATAAATTTGAAATGTTTCCAGGAGGTTTCATTGGTCCTGTCCAGCTAAAGGAAGAGATGACTTGGTTAAAGGAGGTGGACCACAATTTGTCCCTAAGGATCAATCAGATTATTAGTACTAATGACACATCCTTATTTGTCCAAACAATTGAGGAAATTGAAAAAGTGAAATCTCATTATGGTTCAATAGAAACAGAGATTGGGCATGTACGAGTCACTTGGAAGCGGCTAGAAGATATGAAACAGAAGATTGCTAGTTTTACTTAGCCTAGTGATGATGTGTATGGGAGTGGAAAGATAAGTATATGGGACAGAAAGAAGATGCTCGAGAGCAGTTACAAGAGGTTGCAACAGAACAACAAGCAGAGGAAGCCGCAGATGCTGAAAAGGACTTATAACCGCTTCTTGAAAATGACCGGTTGTTTGTAACAAACTTTATTTTGAAGGGTCCAAAGCTTGTATGCATCCATACTATTATAAATGGATACCAGGACTCCTAAAAAAATGATCGCAAGTAATTGAAAGAAAACGCTGCAGAAATTCATCTGAGCTTTTTTCTAGTCTTATGGAGAATACTCTGAGTTTTGTAATATTTTCTCAAAATTTATATCAATATACAGACTATCAACTTTCGAGCCTAAATTTTGTGTTGTCTTCTGGTCTACTTGCAAATATTTATTGTTTTCAGTATGAGTAATCTAGGGTTATTCATTTGAGTATGGATTGTAAGGCAATGTTAATTAGAGGCATTTCTTAGCTTTTCTTTCCAGGAGGGAAATAAAATATGCATGAAGCATTTCTATCAGTAAATTCCTTGTGGGAGATTTTGAATTTGATGAATGCAGTCTAGTTTGATAAGGGTAAATTCTTATGTATGTCAGGCATATGTGGGGTTTTATAGAAGCCAAGGTGATGGGATGTGTGGAGATATTTGATTGTGGGAGTATTGTTTAAACTTAGATGACTTTGTGGTCTGGATAAGGCACTGGTATCAATTGTAGTTGTCCTTTTACATGTCTTGTAGATCAACATTGAAACATGAGTATTAATGCAATCCTTGACCAAGTATGCATACAAGAAACATCTAGTTCTATTAAGGCACAAGCATCAAAGTCAGAGGTTATGACAACTAGTGAAAAACATCAAGAACAAAAAGTTTAGTCTCAAGCATTAGGAGTTGTAATAAAAAAACATACAAGGATGAGGCATATTCATAACTTTTGCAGTCCCACCTTGGATATCAACACTAGAAGCAACTCATAGTGTTCATGTACAGACAAGACAATATGGGAGCTCATTATACCCAACAACTCGTGGTGGTGTTGTTCGTGTTGGTTCTGTTGGACCCTGCAATTAAGATTCAATATACATTATTCAATAAGATTAACTGTACAACATAATGAAATATTGAAAAGTGTGTTACCTTGTTGAGCTTCGCTTGGTTTCGAGAATAGTTTAATATTCTCTACTTAACAAGGCCAACCACGTGAAGGTGGAAGCTCATTTGGCCCCTCCCCCCCCTAACATCACTCTAAATTCCCCGTTAACATCTTATAACATTCATTCATTAATTCTTTCTACCATTAATAAAATATAGCATTCATTCATTAATATCACATAACATTCATTAACACATAACATTGATTAACATTAATTAACATGCAACATTCATCAATATTAATTAACACATATCACCCATAACTATTAATTAGCACATAATTACATTCACTAACACATAAAAATTAGTCATTATCAAATAAGTTAGATTACAATCATTTCTTTCTTTGTTTTTTCTTTGAAGCTATGAAAAGAATAAGTGGAACATCGGTGTCTTCATCATTTCCCCCTGTTTATGGTGAAAATGGATAACAACAATATAATATTGAAAGACTAAATGGATTCAACCACAAAACCCTAGCCTAACAACAACAAAGATCCACCATAACATATGAAGATTACCTAGGACAATGCAAATCAAATAAAATCACAAAGATTATACCATCACATGTCAAATAGGGTTTTGGATCTCCATTCTTCCTATCTCCATTGATCTTGCTTGATATATTTGCTCTCAGATTTTATATGTGCACAAGAGCTCAACAAAGATCGGAAATGTGGTTGCAAGTAGGATTGATTACATATGCAAGTTCAAAAGCGTAGTGTAGTCAAGTAGTCCACCTAGGGTTTGATAATGAAGGAAGCATCTCCTTATATAGAAGACACTATAAGAAATGGAGGGATAAGATTGAGAGGTGTAAAAGAGGTCAGCTATGATTAGAGGGTAGGTAGAGGAAATAATAAAATAATGAAAGGGTAGGTAGTGTAGGAATTAAGAGATGAATGACATGAGTCATTGGTAGAAAAGGTTAATGAATTAATTAAATCAATAAAGATTTATTTAATTAATAGAGGAAGTGGGATCAATTAAATAAATAAAATATTTATTTAATTTAGGAAAAGGATAATTTAAATAAATAAATGTATTTATTTAAATGAGAAATAAGGCTAGAAGAGGATAAATGAATTAATTAAATAAATAAATATTTATTTAATTAATAGAAGAATTAGGCTTAGATAATTAAATATTTATTTAATTAGACATGAAAAGTTTAGGTGTCTACATTTTGCCCCTCTTTGAGACAATGCGGCTTGTCGCGTTGTTTCAAAGAAGATAAGATGAACTGATACAGAGTTGCCCCAAGATGGGAATGATATGCCCCCTCGAGAGATTGGATGAAAATGTCTGGAAAGATCGCAGACAATCTCTCGATAAGAAAGAAAGGCTAGAATGGACTGACTGAATAAAGTGACAGAGTCACGAGATAAAGAAGACTGACTCGGGAGACGAGGGCTAGGGCTAGGGAAGTCTATAAAATAGACCACGAGGGGAATACATCCTCATTGTCATCGACACCTTCAAGAGATCAGAGTGCAGAGAGAGAATAGAGCAGCAGTAGTCAGCAGCGATGGCAATGGTTCACAGATTCAATCGCGTTCGCCGATTTTAGAGGCCAACAGAGGCAGGAGAGCCGGTGAGTACCACAAAACCTCCTTTTACGTTGTTGCATTAATTGTTGTCATTAATGCGTGTCAAGTAGAGCAATAAATTCTCTTTTAGGATAATGTCAAAAATTGTCAAAAATGTAGAGGCGCGTCTGTGTTGGTGCCAGGCACATCTACGTTTGTGCTAGGCGCGTCTGTGCTGGCAAAGGCGTCTGTGTAGGATGTGATCGCGTCTATGTTTTTCAGGCGTGTTTGTGCCAAGAAGGCACGTTTGTGTCTCTCAGGCGCGTATGTGCAGAGCATAGGCACGTCTGTGTATTTCAAGTGCGTCTATGCAGAGCAGGCGCGTTTATGTAGGCTCTAAGCGTGTTTGTGAAATGAAAGAGCGTTTATGTCGTCAAGGACAAATCGATAGTTCTGTGATGAACATACGTTGTCGAGTGGATAAGCTGGTGAGAGGATTCACTCAAGCAGGTCCTCTAGGGAAGATGTAGGCTAGGTCGAGGCACTTTGTGATGAACAGTGAGTACCAAGATATAGTACTTTATGATGAACAGGGAGTACTAAAAAGAGCAGCACTTTGTGATGAACAGTGAGTGCAAATGTGAGTAGCACTTTGTGATAAACAATGAGTGCAAAACACGTAGTACTTTGTGATGAACAGTGAGTACCACTAGGATAAAGTACCATATGCACTTAGATAAAAAGTAGCATTTTGTGATGAACAGTGAATGCCACTATGACTGACATGATTGATTTGCTTGACTGCAGGAGTATTTGCCTATGCTGGAGTCATGGGAGAGATTCCCATCGACTCAGAGGTTGCGACCAGAGTTGACATTCGAGGATAGAGATGCCATTGAGGGTATGGGTTTACGCCACATTTTGTATGTGCCTAAGTTTCGGGTGAACATGGATTTGCTAACTGCGTTGGTTGAGAGATGGCACTCAGAGACTTGTACGTTTCATTTACCGATGGGTGAGATGATAGTCACCTTGGAGGATGTATACCGGATTCTAAGGATATAGATCGATGGGGAGTTAGTACCCTATGATCGAGATAGAGACAGGGATGCCCTGAGACGAGTATTCCGAGACCCAGGACTGGATATGAGGGCAGGACATGTCTCATGGGACACGATGATAGCGAAAGGACTAGCACTACCAGCAGTGCTAGGAGGAGTGATCAATGGATTCCCATGTCCAGATAGGGCGACACGAGGGTTGGCTATGGGCTGGGGGAGCACCTTGGAGACACTGGTTACACATCACACTAGATATGCCTAGGGACCGTGTGTGCTGGCACACTTGTACTATGAGCTGCATCAGTTTGTGTATCATGGATCCATAGGATTGGGCTGCGAAGTTACCTTGCTACAGGTATGGGCCTATGAGCATCTGCCGGTTACCCGACCGATATATTTTAGGGGCAGGGGTCATGGATGCAACTTTGTTCATCTGTATGACATGATTACATCACAGCCACGGATTGGCAGGTTGGAGCATTGGCGTCGAGTAATAGATGAGATCGACACTGTGATATGGAGGCCGTACCTTGGGTGCAAGAAGTGGGAGGAGGACGCAATGGATCTCCCGTACACCTTCTAGAGCAGATATTTGATTGAGCGGATGCCCTATGTATTGGAGAGGCAGCTAGTGGACAGAGTGGGTAGACAATTTGGCAGGATTCAGTGGATGCCACGGGGCTCAGGTATGTATGCGCGGACAGTGCGCGACCAGACACACTTTGGGCCACTGCTATCATATGATAAGGCCATGATGTAGTTCATGGAGATGGTTCCCTTGCCATGGGATATGTGGCCAGAGATCGAGGATGCAGGGATGGATGCAGAGTACATTGCATATTGGTTTGAGCATCCATTCCCACGCCTTACAGATCCCGGAGAGCTGATAGATGGGGATGGCAGAGGAGATGATGATGATGATGGAGATGGTGGGGGCAGAGGCCGACGGAGGAGGTGAGGTGTGGTAGGAGAGAGGAGAGTGGCTCCGTGGAGGGAGGGTGGAGAGGAGAGATCAATTTGGGTGTTGAGGGGTCGCGGTGGGTTGCCAGTACAGGTGCCAGCAGCACAGGGTCCTAGACAGGTGCAGGGACAGGGACAGAGGCAAGTACAGGTACAGGTACCGACACAGGGACAGGCATAGGCACCCGTACAGGGGGAGCCACAGGTAGAGGTACAGGGGGGCGAGGAGGAGGAGGATGAGCTTCTTGAGCTGAGGGAGATCTGCCAGGGACAGGCAGATGAGATTCAGGACCTGGAGAGGGAGAGGGATAGACTTAGGAGGTGGCTCAGAGATACTGAGCAGGAGTGAGATCAGGCTATACAACGCTACACTGAGGCTGAGACAACACTGAGGGTTGGGAGGCAAGCGATAGAGGACACAGGGGCTAGATATGCCTATGTTCTGCGGGCAGGGGAGGAGTTCGCTTACTGGCGGGATCTCTATTATGGTGCAGTGCCAGCCGATCAGCGGGCTAGGAGCTTCCGCAGACCATCACGGATAGCGATGACTACGGGAGGGAGCCAGAGGCGACATGCATCCAGCGGTGGGGTTATGGGTCCTCCACCACCACCAGATAGGGGGGACAAGAGGGATGATCCTGGGGTGGGTCCTTCTAGGGCTCAAATTCCGTAGAGGCCAGGCGGCTTCGAGGGAGGGAGTTCATCATAGCTGTAGAGGGCTCCCTATGTATCAGTTTTTGTACCATTTTGTATTATGATGTAGACACCTACGGGTGATTGTAGCCATATGATTTTGACATCATTGTATTATGACACTTTATGATTATATATATGAGATGATTCATCTTTGCGGCAGCTATATGCATGTGTACCTATGTGATGTTTCTATATGTTTCTATGATGTATGTTTCTATGTGATGGATTATGATATGGATGCAAATATGTACATAATGAACTGCAATATTTTTGTTCTTTTATGTTTTATATGTTTATGCAAATGCAATTGTGATATCTATATGTATGTATGAAATGCTTATATGTGGTAATGCAGGTGAAACTACATGAAATGCATATATTTTTTTGGTGTGTCATTATACTCAGTCACGTGATAGCGGGCTACATGGACTCAAGAAGTATGATGGAAGTCAATCAAGAAAGAGGGATGAAAGATAGAAGATATGGAAGAGCTTCTTGTGCGTTATCATCATTCAGCTTTATTATGGCAAGTAGGTTATGACAATTGAGGCATATGTTCGACCCAGAAAGTCATTGTACCCGTTTGCATGGAGATAAGACAGTCACAAACAAGGAATGCCCCAGTTCATACTAGACCCTCAGTGTCCTCATATCCTTGGATAAGTCATAGCATTACTAAGAGACAATCCACAAACAACAAAGAAAAATAGGTGACGATACCCCATCCTTGCCTTTCTAGTCAAAGACATCCTGGAGATAAAATCTCTAGTCAAAGACATTCCGAAAAAGCTAAAAGACATGTCACCAAAAAATAAAATCAAAAGAAAACCAAGACTCGACACCAACATCCACTGTAGTCCTCAAGTTTAGTGTCTCTTGTCACTTGTATAAGTCTTATTTGATTGTGGTCACAATGTTTACTTTCACAAAAAGGATAGATAGCACTAAACCATAATGTTGTCTGAGTCTGTTGAAAGATTTGATTTGTTGAAGCCCATTGTTGTTGTTGTGTCTCATTTGAAACTGGCTGAATCCATGAAACTGATACTTTATTGTGGAGAAGATGAAACTTTATTGCGGATTGGCGATGCAAATGTTTCTTTATTGTGGATTGTGTGCAAATAGCCTGAAGAAAATTGGAAGAAACTATACTCCTCGAAACATGTGATGCTCTCAGTTCCACACCCATCACTAGACGTAGGATTTGCCTTAGCCACATATAGGATCTGATTTATTATGGATGGAAAGAGGTGAAAAGGAATGATTATTATGAATGGCTAACCAATATTAGTTAGATCAATAACAAGCCATGATGGGAATGGGTAAGTTTATTATGAACGAATAGGTTGTGAGTGTGTGCAAAGTGAAAGGATGAAAGTGAATCCTGAAGGAGGGAGGAGCAATGTCTCTACGCATGGTGTTGGTGACCCATTTTTCACCATGGTACTTGCCCAGGGTGCCACCGAAGTGGTTTTCACCGTTGGACGAAATTATTTCTCTTTACTTTTTTCGATTTTTCAATGTTTTTTGTGTCACAAGGCGCCTGTTTGCCAGGTTTTCACCAAGTAACGATTTTTTGTTTTATGATTTTTTTGTATTTTTGAAATTTTTGAATTTTTTTTGTTTTTTGAATTAGGATACTCTGAAGAGCTATGTGTAAAACCTACGAAGGTGCATGTTGTTGATAGGATCCTCCAAAGGTTCACCCTCTATAGTTGAGAGTTGATATGCACCAGATCCATATGCTGCTATGATGATGTAAGGACCAAGCCAGTTTGGTTCGAACTTTCCCTTCTTCTCTCTGTCTTGCTGATTTTTAGGATTTTTTATGAGAACCAAGTCACCCACTTCAAATGTGCGAGGCTTTACCTTGTGATTGTAGCTGCATTGTTCCTTGACTGAATGATATGTTACTCGAGTGACTATCTTCCTTGATGAAGGAACTGAGATAGAATTACTAGTGTGTGGACTACATAGGCCCATATACGTGTCACCTAAAGAAGTTTGGGCATCCTTGAAAACAAAGTCCTTCGAGGAAGCTCCATTAAAGGTCCATGATGTATTGCCAGAAGGGAAAAGATGTGTGGAACAAGTGGATGAGTTATGAAGGCTTATGATTGTGAAAAGAAGTGAAAGTAGGATAGCATGATGGAGACTTAGGATCAACAAGTGTGCTTTTTGACTTGAAATTTTAGAACTTTTGCCCCCAGTTATTTTGATATTAGGGGAGATCAACTCTTGTTCTTTTTTCTTCATACGATTTTTATCCTTGACTTTGATTTTTGCAGAGTCCTTTAGCTTTTGATTTTGATTTGGACTAAAGGACTTTTCTTTATTTTTGAATTTTAGATTTTTCTTTTCAAAGCTTGATTTTTGATCCCCAATGAGTAAGGGCTTTTGTAATTCTTGTTGATCCAAGTCTGGAAATGGAGTGGAAATGGAAGGAGTGGATGAAGTGGTAAGGTTATGTGAGTTCTCAAGAGGGCTAGTGATACGCTCAATAGATTCTTTGTTGGAACCACTCTTAGGATTATTGATATCAAGAGTTGCTTGCACCGCTAGAGGAGATTTGCATTTGGACTTAGTAGCCACAACACTAGGTGGTTCACACCCAATTCCTTGGCATTGCAATTTTTTTGTAGGTTGTTCTTGTCGACTGAATACCTTAGGAGATAGTAGGAGTTGATCAACATGAAAAATATACTCACTACATCCCAGGTCTTTAATCTTGAACTTTTTGTTTAGCTCTTCTTGTTTTGATGTAGAAGCTTTCAATGATTCTGGATCCACATATGCTGATGATGGAATTGCTTCTCTATTGACTGGGATTGTTATTTTTGATCTAGGTCGCAGATTGTTGCAATATATGAATGGATTTGGATCAGCTTTGACAGTCACTTCAACTCCATTATGAGGAAACTTGATACATCGATGATATGTAGATGGGATTGCACTCATTTCATGAATCCAAGGACGTCCTAGTAATATGTTGTATGTGAGCTCCAGGTCTAGAACTTGACAAACCACATCCTTTGTAACTGGCCCAACTCTGAGAGGTAAGGTGACTATGCCTTTGGATGAACGCTCTTCATCATCATATGCCTTGATGGTGATTTTGTTTGTAGAATTCACAACTTTATCAGAATATCCCAATTGTTTAATAGTGCTTAATGTACAAATGTTTAGACCTGCTCCTCCATCTATTAGGACTCGTTTTATTTGATGTTTGTGTATGAAGGCTTCAATGTGTAAAGGTGCGTTATGTGGCTGACTTACGGAGGTGTCATCAGCTTCTGTGAATGTAAGAGAGTGTGGAACAGAAAGGTATCCCACCATGGCTTGAAACTGGTCCACGTTCAGTTCAGTAGGGACAACAATGTCTCTCAAGATTTTGTCAAGAATGGATTTATGTGCAGGGGATATGCGTAGGAGCTCAAGAATGGAGATGAGTGCGGGTGTCTTCCCTAACTATTCTACAAGGTCATACTCAGGCTTGGTTGATGAGGAAGCAGTGTTTTTGGCTAGAGCACCTTGCAAAGTGAATTTACCTCGTCGGGTTGTAACATGACATTCAGAGGTAGGTTCGGAAGAAGATCCAATGCCTTTTAGGACAATCTTGGGTCTTTGGGTAGAATTCTCAAGTGTTTTGTCCTTGATGATAATGGTAGAGACATAATTATCCATTGAAATGTGATTGATAGTTGAATCATAGTTATAAGATGCTCTGGTATAGTTGGTCTGATCATCTGTGGCTGCAACTTTTCCCTTGTCATGCTTTGGGAATGGTTCCTTAAACATCTCATGTTCTTGATTGGTTGAGTGTCCTTCAATTTCAATGTCACCTCTATCAATGAGATCTTGTATGGTGTTCTTCAGTCGATGGCAATTTCCTATTTTATGACCCTTGCTCTTATGAAATTCACAATATTCATCATCATTCCACCAATTTGGTTTCACCTTTGGCTCATATGGAGGAAAATCTGGAATAGTGATTACCTTGTTTGCCACTAGCTTTTTGAAAACTGACTCAAGTGGTTCTCCCAATGGAATGTACTTCCTTCGTGATTTGGAAGTTGTTTGAGTATTCACCTGATTGTTTGTAGAGCTTGATCGGGAAAAATTGATTTTGGGTCATACTGAATTGGCGTCAACAACACCATCATTGACTGTGTTCTTGTTTTTATTCCAAAATCTTGGCTTATCTTTTCCTTTAAAGTCATCTTTGTTTTCCTTGAATATCTTAATGAATCCTTGTTCAATTAGGACCTTTTCTATCGCTAATCCTTTTTCAATGACATCCTTGAAGGTGGACAAACAAGCTTTCCTTAGATCATAGCCAATGTCTTTGTTAACATTTTGGGTGAACATCTCTACCATTTGTTTTTGCAGAATTTCACAAGAGCATCTGCTGGCTAGATTCCTCCATCTTTGTAAAATGATGCAAAAGACTCTCCCTCTTTTTTCTTGGTGTTGCACAAGGTAGTGACTGATATGTCTGTCTCTATGTTGTAGGAGAAATGTTGAATAAATGCCTTTGCTAAGTCACCCCATGACTTAATACCAGGTGGAAGTTGGGAGAACCATTCCATAGCTTGATCGCCTAAGCTCTGTGGGAATAATCTCATCAAATATGTCTCTTCTGTTGCTACCTCAATGCAAGCTGTGAAAAAATATCTTATGTGTGCCTTAGGATCTCCTTTTCCTCTATACTTATCAAACTTAGGTGTCACAAAGTGTGTAGGAAATGGAGGCATTGGAATGCTTTTGTCAAATGGATAAGGACATATGTCTCTCATTGTGTATGTTCGCTTCGGTGTATTCATGTCCTCCATTTTCTTTTGCAAGTCCTTAATTTGTTGTTCCAAATTGCTCTTAGGTGGAGATCGAATTCTTGGACCATACCCCATGCTTGAGGCACCAATTGGAGGAGGAGCATGTTGCATATATGGATGATATTGATCATACACATGTTTATATGGAGGAGGTCTATAATGATGTTGCGTATATGGACCACTTGGTATAGATTCATGTTGAGGAACGAAATATCTACTTTGTCCATGTATACCATACTCTATAGGCATGTCATGAGTTTTTTCTAGTGTGTTGCCCCCAAATTTGATGTGGGTTTTCCTTGTGTCCAAATTTTGAGCATGCCTTTGGATATCCAATTGCTTTGGTGGTAGGTCTTTAGCATTAGCCTGTGCTTGAGTGTATTTTTCTGCATAAGACCTCCATAATGGTCTGTGAAGGTAAGTATCATATGCTTGAGCATGTGTATATGGGACCTCTGGTTTTTGAAACAAAGATGATGGTGATTCAGGCACAAGATGTGGTCCTCTATTGCCTCCACTATTAGGCCTCCTTTGATCCATGTTGAAGTGAGTTTGTTGCAAAGGTCGATTTTCCATTATTTGAGACATGTCAAAATCATGAGGTATCTTGGTTCCACTTTGTGCCATCACTTGTAGAAAATATTGTCTATCTCTCCTCATTATTTCCTCAACCAATTGATTAAAATGAGGATTCATAATGGTGTCTTCCACTTTTGCTGAATGTACAGAAAAGTTGTCCATATTGTCATTGTGTGTATCATTGTTGTTTGTAGTGTCCATGTGCTCAACATTTGAAATGTTTCTATAAGCATCCATGTCAGGTAATGTAGTATGATCAGAATTGAAAAAGATATCATTGTCATACTCATAGGAACTCATGTTTGCGGACCCTTGAGCCTCTTTAGCTTCTCTCCTAGATTTTTGGGAACGGGTTTCAACCATGAACTAGGTATTGACCAAGATGTGTGAGACTAGATGAAAATGGAAAGAGTATGGAAGACCAAGAGTTGGATGGAATGTAAATGAATCTGAAGTGTACTTGCAATGTCTAAAGTGTAAGACCAAGTATGTATGTAGTAGAGTAGGTGTGGCTTCCAAAGAGAGGATAGTTTCTCTTGATGAGGTAAGTTGACCTTGATTCTAAGTAAGACCAAATGAGACCCAAAGGTGATAGACCTTGATGAGGGACCACTTAGAAAAATGTTGTTGTATGTAGTGTGTTGACAAAGTATGATGAGGACAAGCAAGTGACCTTTTGACTCAAGTTTAGACAAATGTGTATGTAATGTAAGGTGTAAAGCAATGATGGACTTTGTAAGACCCAAAGATAGGTTGAATGCTAGATGAAACCCTAGAGAAATAACCTAGGAAGATCACGAATTCTGAAACTGATTGTGTTTGTTTGCTGGACTGTAAAAGTTTTTCAATTCTGAACACAGACGTGCTTGTATACTGCACAGACGTGATTTCCTGACACAGACGTGGTTATGTTTAACATAGATGCGAGTCTGAGATTTTGTAAATGCAATGTTGATTTTGAGAACACAGACGCGTTTCTGCCCTTCACAGATGCAGTTATACGACACAGACGCTATTATGTCAGACACAGATGCGTTTCTGCAAAATTTGTGCAATTTTTTCCAATCTGTGAAGTTGCTTTGTTGTGACCAAATCTGAATGTTTAACTATTTTTTCGTGACAAGATGACACAATGTTGATGAGGACTCAGTGTTTGCAAGTGTCTAGACTCAAAAATATGACTCAAAGAAAACTGTGTTGTTTGATGTAAAATTGTTTTGCATACACTTAAAGACACAAAAGACACAATGTTTTGCTTTTTGGTCTTGAATGTTTGAATGTTTAAAATAAGTCAAGCACAATTCTTATGGCTGGCCAAGACAATAGTTGTTGATCCCACATGGGGTTTTACCCCCGAGGCTATGCTATTCAGAGCGGATACTTAGATGCTTGACCCCACTGGCTCCACCCTCGACACTCACTTCTCGGGGCAACCAAGCATCAGTCCCCACAAAAACTCCTTGTGGTGAACTTTGTATCTCTACTAGGAACTGTATGTGTGTGGGCCGCTACCAGAGGTCCGACCTCCTGCCCCAACAACTAGAAGGATTTGGGCTTCTAAAACAAAAAGGTGCTAGTAAGGGCATCCGCTCGTGTGGCCATACATGTGGCACTTTTAGCTCTGTAAATATAGAAGGCTCCCAGCCGGTAGGGGTTACACCCTACAAATGATCAAATAAATTTGATCAAACGGGTTTATGGGGAGACATAGTGTCGGTATGAACTAATCAACACACGTTATTCATAGTTTTCACCATGAATACAATTATTTATAGTGGTTTGGAAGAAGATGGCTTTTATTTTGCTACCACTTGGGTCATTCTCTCCTCACTAGTAGTCCTAATGACCACATAGGGAGAGAGGCCCTCTAAAGATGAAACAAAAAGAGCCTATTGCTCAAGACACAAAAGACAATGATTTAATTTTAGTGCACCAATTGAAGTGTTTGCTAATCTATGAAAACAAGGCACACAATAAAGATCAAAAACCCTTGCCAAAGTCCTGCAACAAAGATCTATTAGTAGTTTGGATTGTTTGAAATGATCACCCCTTCCTGCAAGCACACAAGTTAGGTAAATTTTAGATCCAAAAGACTTTGTGAAATGGGGGCCTTGAACAAAATGATTTTTCTTTCAAGACAAGCTGCACCAATTTCGTTAGCTAGATCTGAAGATGTTAGCTCAAAATAAACCAGATATGAAACATTAAATGCAAGACCAAATGGCGAAAAATGAAAACCTAATTTTTTATTTTTTTTTGAAAACACAGACGCGATTTTACCTTACATAGATGTGATTCTTCCCTACACAGACGTGATTCCACAACACAGACGCGTTTTAACACCTCACAGATGCGTTTCTGCAAAAAAATGCAAAATAGAAAATCCTGCAGAGCACAGACGCGTTTTAACACCTCACAGATGCGTTTCTGCAAAAAAATGCAAAATAGAAAATCCTGCAGAGCACAGACGCGATTAAAATGATCACAGACGCGACTAGATCGCACAGACACGATTAAATTGCCCACAGACGCGCTTATAATGAAAACCTGCAATCTGGAAAATGAAAATACTATTAGAAACACAGATGTGGTTCAGAGGTTCACAGACACGATTTGGTAACACAGACGCGATCCTGCAATCTACAAAAAAAAGTGAAATAATGTCGAAGACGCAGACGCGATTCCAGATGTCATAGACGCAACAGAAAATCAAAAACACGAACTGAAAGTACGCAGATGCAACTGAAAACCAAAAACGCAATCCGAAAGTATGTATACGCGAAAATATCAAAATGCAGTCGAAAATGTCAGATCTGCAACTTCAAGACACAAAATCTGCAACAAGGATGTTAAATGCAAAAGGGACAAGTGTCCCACCGGGCATGCCAAAATGTATATGGTGAAAATGGATAACAACAATATAATATTGAAAGACTAAATGGTTTCAACCACAAAACCCTAGCCTAACAACAACAAAGATCCACCATAACATATGAATATTACCTAAGACAATGCAAATCAAATGAAATCACAAAGATTATACCATCACATGTCCAATAGGGTTTTGGATCTCCATTCTTCCTATCTCCATTGATCTTGCTTGATATATTTGCTCTTAGATTTTATATGTGCACAATAGCTCAACAAAGAACGGAAATGTGGTTGCAAGTAGGATTGATTGCATATGCAAGTTCAAAAGCATAGTGTAGTCAAGTAGTCCACCCAGGGTTTGATAATGAAGGAAGCATCTCCTTATATAGAAGACACTATAAGAAATGGAGGGATAAGATTGAGAGGTGTAAAAGAGGTCGGCTATGATTAGAGGGTAGGTAGAGGAAATAATAAAATAATGAAAGGGTAGGTAGTGTAGGAATTAAGAGATGAATGACATGTGTCATGGGTAGAAAAGGTTAAGGAATTAATTAAATAAATAAAGATTTATTTAATTAATAGAGGAAGTGGGATCAATTAAATAAATAAAATATTTATTTAATTTAGGAAAAGGATAATTTAAATAAATAAATGTATTTATTTAAATGAGAAATAAGGCTAGAAGAGGATAAATGAATTAATTAAATAAACAAATATTTATTTAATTAATAGAAGAATTAGGCTTAGATAATTAAATAAATAAAATATTTATTTAATTAGACATGACAATTTTAGGTGTCTACACCCCCCTCTGCAGATGTTCCGCCAACTGCTTGTGATCTCAATGTATGCCTAGTCCTATACTGAGGACGAGGACACTGAAGCGAAGGGGGGTCCTCTGCAATAACAAACAAATGGGTTAAATTCAAAAAAAAAAAAAAATTATTGTTACAAGTATTTCATTAATTTAGAGAACATAATTGTTTTGCTCTTTACCTGATGGGGCCACATCATTTTGTGTAGCCTCAACCTCAACATGCTAAACACCAATTGCAATTATATTTGTTTAAAGCAGTAACAGTGGTCCTCTTTACCTGAGTGGGGAACATCACGTTCTTGAGGTTGTGTACCCAGATCATGCTCCACTTGCTCACCACCGACTACATGCTCTAAAATATTAACAAGAAAGGTTACATTAATTACTACTCTAATTACAAATTAAGATGTTTAATTGTATTAATAGCTAAATAAATAAATTTGAATAGCAAATGAATACCTCCACTACTGGGATGCACATCCGGACCTTCATGTGCAGGTGGTGTTTCACAATTAGTAGGCTGCATTCCAATGACATGCATATTGTTATCATTGCTTGCTTATTTAAAACAAATATAGTCACTTTATGTTGGAACTCAACATCAATTAGATTATTGGTAAAGTATTCAATTTGAAACAACTTCCATTTAGCATATTTACCTGTGTGACGGATGCACTCAAATGTTGTGTATGCCCACTCAATTCTCGTAGCCGATCAACCACGACTGAATAGCCTTGCTGGTAGGCAATTCTCTTGTCATCTTCCGTGGGCACTCTATTGAATTCAGAGACCTGCATTTTTGCTTGATACCGTGAATTTTGCTTGCATTGTTTGATAAAAGAAAACGTTTGCAATTTATTAATATTTTGAGACAATATGGGAGTTTACATGAGATACTTACAATTCGTGCAATAAGTTTCATGTAACCACCAGAGCCGAGTTTGTGTTGCCCATGCTTTTCTTGCCTTGCCTTGGTTGTCTTTGACGTGTCACTCAGTCTATAAAAAGTTTGAAGGTATGTCAATCATGCATTTTCATCCTTGCCCCAAATTCACTTTTCTTTGATATGAGATTGTTTATGTTCGCAGCAAATATTGTGGGAAATCGAATTTTTCGTATGACTTCTTTTATAGCATTGCTTTGCTGGTCCGTTAATAAACAAGGAAGCTCACTTATATTAATCTGGTCTCCATGGCTATTTGATTGAGTGGCATTTATCATTGCATGATTGGAATCCTGAATGTCACTACATATTTTGACAATTTTTTCTTTCTCACGCCTTCCATCCAATATTTTCCATACTGTCTCTGTTATATTCTTTCCAATATGCATACTATCAAACAAATGAATAATTTGTAACTGCTCGTAGTAGGGCAACCTACTAAACTGTCGGGGATAACTTTTTAGTCCCTTAGGAAGGTGGTCATTTATGCCTTCACGACCTTCATGATCATCAATCACATCATCAGTAAACAAAATAAAATAGAAAAGATGTTTTATGACAAACCAATAGATGGAATGACATTACCTTGACGATTAATTCTATTATATTCCAACTTCCACATGTGAGGTTTCATTCTTCATGGCTTTGATGTATTCTCTTCTTTCCCATTGAAAAGATGTTTTTCATTATTTCAATACTTATGATTTTTGTGGAGAAAGTGCCTATACTCATCAAACACCTGCTTTCCTAAACTTTTTGAATGACGAGATTTCATCTTTGGACCACAAACAAGACATGCAAATTTTCCCTTTGTTTGAAGACCTACAAGATAATGTATAATTGGATTAAATATGATAATTTTTTGAATTATAATGTTCATGCACAACTTAAACACTATAACATACCACAAAATTGTGTTAGCCTTGGGGCATCGGGTATTGTCCATAGAAGCATCGCATGGAATTGAAATTGTCTTTGTCCTATTGGTCTAGAGACGTCATACATAGTGACACCATTCCATAACTCCAATAGCTTGTCGATAAGAGGATCGATATATACATTCATATCTTTAACTTGGTACTTACCTAATCGAATGAACAAAAACATTACATATTTATTATGACCATTTTACTGCAATATTTATAATTAAATTTAGACGACTATATTTAAATGATAAAATACCTGGAACAATCATTGTAAACATTATGTGCTCCCTCTTTATTGACATCCATGGAGGAATGTTATTGTTGATAACAAAAACAAGCCACACTGAGTAAACAGATCTCATCTCTCCAAATGGATTGACACCGCATGCTGCCAATGAAAGCTTGAGATTACGAGGTTCCTCTTTAAAGTGTGGCCACTTTTCCTCTATGTCCATAAATGATGAGCCATCCGCAGGCATTTGAATAAAGCCATCCCGACTTCTATTGCGTGCATGGTAATTCATAAATTGTGCCTAGCTAGTGCACTTGAATAATCATTGCATACGTGGAATAATGGGAATATAGCAAAAAACCTTAAGAGGAACCCTTTTTGTTATTTGATCTGTTTGATATCTACTGATATGACATTCTAGGCATTCAATTCAAAATTCATGTTGTTTGTGATATATAATATGATCATTGGGACAAGCATCTATTGCTTGATACTCCATTCCAATATCTTTCATAATGGCAGATAATTCTCGGTATGAGCGAGGTAGAATATTTGATGGTGGTAACAAAAACTCACCTATCAATCTACAACAAAAAAATATAATTTGTTATAATAAAGAATATTAATGGTACAACATGATTCACAATTTATTATGACATATATGACATGCCTTAACATACGTAACATCGTTATGTTGGATAAACAATTCATAACCTTCAAGTTCACCAACAACAATACAACGGAGAGAAGAGTTGCCTGCGAGCCTTCGTAAAGGGCCTCGGATGCCTTCTTAAGTAGAGGGACATCATGAACAACATCAAGGTCATCTTCATCATCATGATCAACTATGCGAGTACTAAATGAGTCATGGATCAATGTGTACCATCATCTTCAATTGTGTTTTCTGGCTCGTGATCGTCATCTTCCATGGGATCATTATCTTCAGCTTTGATATTCACACCTCCATGTTCATCCACTTCGAAAACCATATTCTCAGGGTTGTGTTGATCCATACCATGTGTTCCCGGGTGCTCGACCTATATAAAATTGATATACATAAATAAACCGTGATCATGATCTCATCATCACGTGATTTATTATGTATATAATTTGTCAAAACGATACAATAAAAAACTTACCAATGGATGATAATCATGTCCACCTTCAATGTGACCATGCAGCCTACAACATTTCTTCGTTGTTTTGATTAGAATTCTTCTAGTCTTTAACCCCTTACAAATTTTGCACGGACAATAACATTTTCCATCACCTTTCCTTTTCAAGTTAGACCACAATCTAGCAATTGTCTCCTTATTTTGTTGTTCGTTGATATTGTCTGACATGGTCTTTCTTCACAGGCAAGAAAATAGAAATTATTGTCTGACATGGTCTTTCCCTTAGGAGCTGGTAGATCCTGCTTCCATACTTTAATTCTGTTTTCTCAAAGGACAATCCTAAAAATCCATACATTGCAAACAACTTTTTACACCTTTGTTGGTTGTGGTGGCGTCACAGAGAGTTTACATAAATAAATGAAGAACATGCCAATGCTTTTAATGCAGCAGTAGAAGTCTATCTCTTATTCAATATCTCTAGTGAAACCCCCATGATCTTTTGTTGGAGTAGAATTTGTTATATTCTAGAAAGGGTCTTGTCCTTTGTTGATGGGATATTCATCTACCTCAAGAAATAACTGTTCTTTTCTCCAACAAGAAGTGGAACTAAATGAAGATCTAGCACCATGAAATGAATCCTCAAAAGGATTACTATAGTTAGTTTTGGTAGATAATGATGTGGGTAAAATACTAATGTGGGTTTAGGAAACATTATGTACTAGCTTAGCATACTCTAACAACTTTGGTACGACATGCTACATCCAATTAAGTGTCCATCGGTATCTCTATTGTGTTTATGGATTGGGATTCAATGTACTCTTTTTATACACAGATTTTACTTTCAACTGAGGAGGTTTGTATGTACTTACTTGTCTTTCGATTGTATCCCTATTTCAAGAATTTCTTCTATCAACAAATCATTTGTTGTAAGTTGTACAAGTGGAAGCTTGAACATGCCTTCCATGCTAGCCTTGTTGATACGTTCAACACCATCTTGTGCAACAAATCTTTAGAACTCCATTTTTCCAAATTGAAGAGTGAGTAGTAGGGACAATCTAGGACACTTACAGAGGTTTTGCAAGAGAGATAAATAGAACTAAATATTATGGCTTAATAATGATCAATAGGTAAACAAATAAGAAACTCTCAATATCAAAATGACTTTCTCAATTGTCTTTACTAGAAATGGATAGATCTGCTAATAATGGTTTTATGACTGTATGTCAACTTTAGACTCAATCCAAGAAGAGCTAGAACTAATATGCGATATCTAGATTTATGATCTCTATAATATAATAATCCCATAATTATGTTTCCACACATCTATACCACAACACAAACATCATGCTAGTGTTCAGCCATAGCAATTGATATCCTAATTATAGAATGTGAAATATGCACATAACTATGAATAAAGATTAAGGAAAACAAAGAAAGATGCTCATTGCAAACATAAATGACTAATGGACAAGAATTGAATTTATTGTGGATAGTTTTGAATATCAAATTCACTTATTTGTGTGCATTTAGTAACTCATGTACTTGTGGCCAACCATTTATCTCTTTCATAAATTAAACACTTATTAATAACATTAAATGGCTGAGTAATTATGTTTTAGTTGAAATTGAAAATAAAATATTTTATTTCAGGACATCTCACACTATTCCCTATCATATTTTAGACTCTCGGTTTTGTTAGTAGTGGTTTGATGTCTTTGGAGCTGATCATTGCATTTCTTTAGTTATGTTTGCTAGCCTACTCCTAGCCTGTGCCAAAATGGGAGCTTTGGAACAGGGTATGGACATCCATCAAAGTATAAAAGATAGAGGAATTTTGTTAGATGTAGTTGCACCTGCACAAAATGGATTTGTTGAGAAGTCTTTAGAAACTTTCAAGAAAATGCAATCGGCAGGTGTAAAGCCAAATTCCACGACCATTGCTACTATCCTCCCTGCCTGTGCCAAAATGGGAGATTTGGAACAAGGTATGGAAATTCATCGAAGCATAAAGGATAGAGAAATTTTGTCAAATGTTGTAGTTGTAACTGCCTTGGTAGACATGTATGCAAAATGTGGAAGCATAGACAAGGCACGTGAACTATTTGATAGAATGCCTGAAAGAAATGTTGTCTTGTGGACTGCAATGATTGTTGGATATGCACAAAATGGATTTGTCGAAAAGGCTTTAGACACTTTCAAGCAAATGAAATTGGAAGGCATAAAGCCAAATTCCACAACCTTTTCCAGCATCCTCCCTACCTGTGCAAAAATGGGAGCTTTGGAACAGGGTATGGACATCCATCAAAGCATAACGGATAGAGGAATTTTGTTAGGTGTTGTACTTGCAAATGCCCTGCTTGACATGAATGCAAAATGTGGAAACATGGACAAGGCTCGTGAATTGTTTGATACGATGCTGCAAAGAGATGTGATCTCATGTGAATAATCAACATGCGCGTATACGGGAGGAAGGGATTGCTAATACAAAATTGAACGTGTATGCGGGAAAAGCGGGTGGATAGAACTCAATATGTGAAAAATGGAGCTCTAGGGAGCCTTGCTCACACACCCACAGGACTTCTTGGTGCAATCTATGGAGTTATAAAGCATAACTTAGCTTCGGAAGGTGAGTCCCATGGTTCTCTATCTTACGTAGTCCCTCAAACCAACGTTTTTGCTCTCAGATCACTGAGCAAAATGGTTTAGGGAAGGCAAATGCAAGAACGAGAGATGATTTTTGTTGGTTTTAATATGAGATGCATCCTAAGCTATACATGATTCTAGAAATGCAATAAACTAACTATAAGATGACAAGGTTAGTATGAATACTATCCTAACATGATATATTAGTCTACGATTGAGCTAAATGATAAAGAAAGTATTCTAAACATGCATATTTAGACTAATTCCTAGTTAAAGAGAGACTAAAATGATGAGCATAAAAATGGTATGAAAGCTTGAATGTATTTGAGCATAAGTATGATACTAAAAACTTGGATGATTAAAATGGAGGATGAAGAGCTCTATTTATAGCAAAAATAGGGCAATGGATGTTCAGGATTGAAAGGTTTAATCAAGGGTTGAGTTTGAAAGTTGGGAATCCATGTCTGCAATTTGCACCAATAAAATGATGACAAATGTCAACATAGGGTTGGGTTGAGAGAAGGGGTTGGAGACATTAAATGCCTGAGAAGACCTCATGGTCATCTAGAGATAAGGGTTAAGCTTAAGTTAGGCTTACCCATTGGATTAAGAGTTAATCCAAGGATAAACTCTTGTGCAAATGATTAAGAGATAATCATGGTCAAAGCATTAAAGGCTTGATGAGACCCTTGGGTTGGATGAAGGTTAAGTTAGGCAAAAATTCTCTAACCATGTAAGAGGGTTGAATTAGCCATTAATGGTTTGGGAAACTTTGGAAAATTAAGTGGTTGAAGACTTGAAGCCTTTAATGGTTATCAAAGACTTTAAGAGTTTGAGAAGTGACTTCCCTTTGTTTAGGGATGTGAAAAAGTTTAGAAGATGGGTTAGGTTAATTTAGAAGCGATTAGAAGGGTCTAAAAGAAATTTAGGAATAGGTTTTAGAATGCAAGTGGGAGATGTAGGAAAATGCAAGTGGATGGAGGAATAATAGGATTTAATTGAAATAAAGTTAATTTAATTCAATTTGGTTGCAATTTGGGGAAATTAAATAAATTAGATTTATTTAATTTAGGATAACTATTTGAATTTAATTAAAAGTGGATAGAAGGGATTTAATTGAATAAAATGATTTATTCATTAAATGGGTATAGTGAATTTAATTGAGTAATTTACCTAATTAAATAGAGGAATGCGGATAATTTAATTAAATTGGATTTAATCAAATAGAGAAATGAACATAAAATATTCATTTAGGAATATGGTCATTTTTATACGTCTACATTTTGCCCCTCTTTGAAGTGACGTGTGTGCACATGTTATTTCAAAGAAAATGATGTTTTATCGTGATTTATGATCAAATGGAATTTTTGTGTTGCTCTTATGATTTGCAAGTCATGCCCCAGATTTGATTTGATGCGTGATGCCCCCTCGGGAGATGAATCAATATTTTAAAAATTTTGATTTTATTTGGTGATTCGTGTTTGGTGTGTATGATTTTGTCTATGTGAAATGTTTAAATTGATTCATCTCCCGATAATTTACAGATTTTAGGGTATAAGGGAGATCGCGAACAAATTACATGCCCGGTTCCCTAAAACTAATTTCATTTTCTGCCTATAAATGGGGAAAAGTGCTTTGATTCGATTCATTTGTGCATTGTTGACTTTGGAGAAAGAGAATTTGGAGAGAAGTCAAAATGCCTATTCCATATTCTAGGCATCGTTTTGAGCGCGTTTAGAGGTACCAAAGACCTGCCGCATATGGACCACCGGTAAGTCAACACTTTTCACCCTTTTTTGATTTTTGATTTGGTCGTTTTTGGTCAATTTTTTATTTTGAAAATTCGGTTTTAGCGGTTTAGCGCGGCGAAGTCGCAATTTAGCGCATACGAAGATTTAGGTAGCGCATTAAGTTTGATTTTAGGGCTACATCCGAAACAAAATAGTGTAGCACATAAAAGGTCTAGGTTAGCGCAAGAAGGGAAAATAGCGCATGCCAAACGTAGGGTAGCGCGTCCGGTTAACAAGATAGCACATGAGTAAGACCTAGCGCATAGGGGTCATAGGGGTTCACATGGGTAAGGGGTTTTAGCGCGTAGGGTAGACCTAGCGCATAGGGTCAAATAGGTAGCGTCAACAGGGTTTAGGTTAGCGCATAAATAGGTTTTAGCGCATAGGGTAGGTTGGATGGCTTATTGGGGAAAAATGATAGCGCGTAGAGGTAGTCTAGTGCATAGGGTAAATAGATTAGCGCATGGGAAAAACAACCTAGCGCATGGGTGGATTTTAGCACGGGGAGAATCTGTTTTAGCGCATCAGGAAAAATTTTGTGGGATGGGGTGATTTTGTGAAATTGTTGTGGTTTGTTGTCATGGTTGTTATTGATTTGTTCGATATGAGTGTTGATATAACTTGTTTTGATTTGCGATATTTGAAGTTATGCATAGATATTAATGTGTTGTTTTGATCAAAGCATGATTTGTTTTTGCACTTTGTTTCAAGTTCAATGTGTGAAGCCTGATTTGTGTTACAAGTTGATATTGGTTGGAAACATGAGTTGTATTACAAGTTGATATGGGTGGGAAACTTGAGTTGTTTTACAAGTTTAAGTGATTTGGATACTTGAGTTGTTTTACAAGTTTTGATATGGTTTTTGATAACTTGAGTTGTGTTACAAGTTGATATGAAATGATAGGATGTTGAACTTGATGTAGATGAGCAAATTGTTTCATGTTGTTGCTGTGATTTTGATTTTGATATCTTTGTTTTGATGTGGAAAACTGATATTGGACTTGTTTTGCTGGTTGACAGGAGCGATTGGGCATGGTTCAGTCGCGTGAGCGATTTCCTAGGCCTTGGACTCTGATACCTTGGTTAACACAGGCCGACCTAGATATTATTGAGAGATGCGGGTTGACGTCCCTGTTGGATATGCCTCGGTTCACTATGAACTGGGGGCTACTTACAACGCTCATAGAGAGATGGCACATCGATACGAACACCTTTCACTTTGCCACAGGTGAGATGATAGTCACACCAAAGGACTGTTACATGATTCTGCGCATACCAGTAGTAGGTGCACTACTACCATATGAGCAGTCGGAGGAGGGTGGCACAGAGGCACTTCGCCGTATTTTTCATGATGAGACAGTATGCGGATACGAGATCCCGTGGCAGGAGTTCCTAGACCTGGATTATGCACCGCTTCCATTAGTACTGGCAGGGTTTATAGGTGGATTCCTTTATCCTGATCACAAGTCAAAGGGATTCTCTGTGGGATGGGGGCTGGTGTTAGAGGACATGGTTACATAGGGCCGCAGGTTTGTGTGGGGATCAGCTATGCTAGCCTATCTGTACAGGGACTTGCACGAGGTGGTATACCTAGGTTACGGCAGTTTGTCAGTTGGCGTGACGCTCTTACAAGTATGGTGCTGGGAGCACATTCTGGCCGCCAGACCATTAGCAGATAGGGATAGGCCCGTTGGACATGCCTATGCCTATGGGTACAGGGGTCTAGTTGTCTAGCGGAAGCTGGGCAAACTAGAGCATTGGAGGAGAGTGTTGGATGATATTGATACGGTCACATGGCGACCGTATACAGGATGTGAGGTGTGGGCGGAGGACGGGCTAGAGATGCCTTATGTTTTTATGATGAGATACCTGATTGGGAGAACCCCATTTATTATTGAGAGGTTCATGGTGACCAGAGTTTTGTGACAGTTTGGTCGACAGTAGGGTATACCTCAGGGGACCTGTTTATATGCACGCCGGAGACAGGACATATCAAATTGGGGCCCGACCATTTATAGTGCGGTAGCCATGGAGGAGTTTGTCGGTTTGGCGAGCCAGATATGGGATTATGCCCTGGATATTTTGGATGCGGGCATGACAGATGAGTTCGCGAGATTGTTCGTTGCGCGGGCAGTGGCGAGGATTTCAGATCTAGAGGAGATGCGATCGGCATTCGATGATGATGATGATGAGGGAGGTGGAGATGATGAGGATGATGGAGATGGTGGAGGAGGACGACATGGGAGAGGAGATTGGGGGAGGAGGGGAGATAGAGGGAGGCGAGGAGATAGAGGTTTGGAGAGAGCAGTCAGACGAGTGGTGATGAACAGGGGGAGAGGCGGATTGGCCATTAGAGCAAGTGGAGAGGGGAGGATAGGAGAGGTTCTAGCTGTAGTGGGGTGGACTGACGAGGTGATACGGCCAGCTCAGAGGAGGAGGATGGATGTGCTCCCACCTCCAGCACCGAGGACAGGCAGAGTTAGAAGGGATGCCCCTGCACAGGTACCGCTACGGGTTCGGATCCCCACTCATGTTGAGGATGCACAGATTTGGACCCTGCAGGTGACTGTATAGCAGCTGCAGGCACAGGTTTTGACATATTAGCGACAGATTGCACAGTTGACCACTGAGCGGGACACGAAGATAGAGCGGAGGGGTCGTGCGGAGGAGCTTGCAGCAAGTGTGCAGACAGTAGCGATGGGTGGTCCGATGAGAGACACCCTGAGAGAGCTATCTTTGAGAGCTCAAGAGGTGGAGTACTACCATCAGCATTATGAGGCTATGGTACCAAGGGATCGCCGAGTACATAGCTTCACACAGTCGAGATCCAGTCAATCTCGAGATACTGGGTCGCGATACGAGAGCCGAGGTGTGACAGGGCCATTGAGACAGGATCCCCCTAGAGATCCAAGGGTGGGGACATCTGGAGCCAGACCATCTCCGTCAGGGGATAGCCATACTTGAGAGACGTGGTCTCTGTTGTATTTTTTATCATTGTATTCTTTGTACTGGACACAGAGGTGATAGATCTTGTACATTTGGATCATTTTTGGAGATATATATATATATATATATATATATATATATATATATATATATATACGGCATCATTATCTTTGATCATGTGGTGTGTTATATGGATGTATGTGCTTATGTGCTCTTTTCTTTATTTTATGATGATGTAATGCTTAAATATATGATATAATATATGATGTAGGATGTATGCTTTGATATGTTTGTGAGATGTATCTTGAAAATGAGACGTATGATTTTATATGCTGTGAAATGTATCTTTGAGATGTATGATAATGAGATGTAACTAAGTGTAAAATGATATGCAACTAATTGGAAAATGATATGCAACTAATTGTAAAATGATATGCAACTAATTATTTTTGGAAGCATCCTCATTCTGTATTTGCCATCCAATATAGCCATATGTTGTTTGCTTTCTTTGTAGGTATCATCATTGAGCATTGATTTGTTTAGGATATGTTGAAAATTTATACAAGCACAATGGTATAATTGAACCATAATGACCTGAGAAAAATTTACATGATATTTGATTTTGCAAGGTAGCACAAGCGTCAAGGTATAATTGAACCAAGATGACTAGAGTGCGGATTGCGTAAAAACAGACAAGATTGAATCATTTGTATGCGTGAAGTGGAATCATGCCTTCAGTGATATTCGATGTATCACGTCTCGAGGCAAGTATTCACACAGTACAAGTGATCGCCTCCCAGACAGAAGACTAAGAAAATATTGGAAGTTTCCCATGATCTCTAGCTGTGAAGCATTTTAGTGAGAAAAGGGAGAGAATCCAATAATTTAAAAAGTTCAAAATGCAAAAAAAGTCAAGATTTTTATGTGATAATGCAACATTCAGTACTTCGGAAAATCATCCATCCTTGGTATTTCTGTGATTTTTTTTTTTTTTTTTTTTTGCGATGAAGCATAGTTTCGGTTGTTGGATGCCATGCTGCTGAGTTTTGTAAATAGTTTTGATGTCTTGAATGTTTGCAAATTTTTGATGATTTATTGCTCCTAGCTGAGTGTGTCTCTTGATGTGAATATGTACAGTGATTTTCAAGCCATGGTAGAATATGGTAAGAAGATAGATATGGATAGACCAAGACAGTGACTACGCTAAGTATGTCCTGAATGGATATGTGCTAAGTGTCAGGCGATGGCCGATGGTGTTTTAAGGATACAGATAAAATGGTATGGAGATAGATAGAGGAGCCGTTCTTTCACAATAGCGCCTGTTACCAGGTTTTCACTAGTTGTTTTTATTGTACCTTTTTATTTGCTTTTTTTGATTTTTAAAATTTTTTTTTGGCTTTTTCCGTGCATTAGGTTACTTAAGTGTAATAATTCTTCAGATGGATGCTGTTAGTTGGTTTGTCGAGCACATTTCCTTCTGAAGTTGTTAGCTGATAGGCACCTAATCCATAGACTGATATGATGACATAGGAACCCAACCAGTTAGGTTCAAACTTCCCTTTCTTTTCTCGATCTTGCTGATTTCTTGGATTTTCTTTGAGGACTAGGTCACCAACTTTGAAGTTGCGAGGGATGACCTTGTGATTGTAGCTCCTACACATACATTGCTGATATGCTTTGAGATGAGTGTAAGCATGCTGACGTCTTTCATCTAATAGTTCCAGTTCTTGCAGTCGGTTGACCCGATACTCTTCATCTGGGATTAAGACTTTTAGAGAGACTCTGAGAGATGGAATTTCTACCTCCAGTGGTAAAATAGCTTCGGATCCATAGACCAATGAGAAAGGTGTGGCTCCTGTAGGTGTACGGATGCTGGTTCTATATGCCCAAAGTGCTGGATTGAGTTGGATATGCCAATCTTTGCTTGCATCATTTACTATTTTCTTGAGAATCTTCAATATGGTTTTGTTGGATGCTTCTGCTTGACCATTCCCCTGTGGGTAGTATGGTGTAGAGAATCAATGTTGTATTTTGAATTGTTCACATAGTTCTCGGACATCTTGGTTTTTAAATGGGCATCCATTATCGGTGATGATGGAGCTTGGAATACCATATCTACAGATTAGATAATTTAGGATAAAAGAGGCAATTTGTTTCCCAGTCACTGTGGTCATGGGGACTGCTTCTATCCACTTGGTAAAGTATTCTGTTGCAGTTATAATGAACTTGTATCCATTTGAAGATGAATGATGAATTTTGCCGACCAAGTCTAGTCCCCACTGACAAAAGGGGCAGGATGTCGTGAATGGTTGCAGTTCTTGTGCTGGTGCATGTATCAGATTACCATGGATCTGGCATTTAGGACACTTTTTTGCAAAGTGATAAGAGTCTTTTTCCATTGTCGGCTAGTAATATCCCATTCTCAGAAGCTTTTTAGAAAGAGTAGTACCACTTGAATGTGTGCCACAAATACCTTCATGAAGCTCATGTAAAGCAGAGTCAGATTCATTACGAGCAAGGCAACGAAGAAGAGTACCATATAGACCTCGATGATATAAAGTATCAATAGTGAGGGTATAACGGGCAACTTGTCGGATAAAGTTACATTTTTGGTTTCTGGATAGGTCAATGGGTAAGATATTGTTCTTAAGGTAGTCGTATATCGGTCCATATAATGAAGAATATGAACCAGTCAAGGCATAGATAACATGGGATTCAGAGTGGTCATAGGTGGGGAAGAACAGTTTCTCTACCGGAAACTCATAACAACTCTGTTGCTCTGGAATTTGTAGTAACAAAGCGATAGTAGCCATTGCATCGGCTGCTTTGTTGTTCAACCTTGGTATTTGCTCGAAGGTGATGTGTACAAAATATTGCTTGAAGTCATCCACCATTCACTTTTAGGGTAGCAGCTTGTCATCCTTTGTCTGATAGTCGTTGTTGATTTGATTGACGACTAGTTGTGAGTCTCCGTAGACCTTTAACTCTGTGATTTTCCATTCTACGGCCATTTTGATGCCTATAACCAATGCCTCATATTCAGCCACATTATTTGTGCATGGGAACATAAGCCTATATGATCTTGGTATAGTGTGTCCTTTAGGAGTGATGAATAGAATGCCAGCACCTGAACCATGTTGTGTGTAGGATCTGTCAAAGTATAGAGTCCATTGTTTGGTAGAAAGAGCAAGAATGTCCTTGTCTGGAAATTCAATTTCCATAGTTTGTTTTCCTGGTAGCAATGCTTCAGCCAGCTGATCTGCAATTGCTTGTCCTTTGATGGCTCATCTTTCTATGTATTGGATATCGAATTCACTGAGAATCATGACCCATTTAGCCAATCTACCTGTAAGAGCTGCTTTGCTGAGTAGATATTTGAGAGGATCAATTTTTGCCACTAGCTTAATTGTGTGTGCTAGCATATAATGTCAGAACTTCTGAGATGCGAAGACCACTGTTAGGCAAGCCTTTTCGATGAATGTATAGTTGAGTTCATAGCCATTCAATGTCCTACTGATATAGTATATGGCTCATTCTTTCCCTTGTTGATCTTCTTGTGCCAATAGTGCCCCCAGTGATATATCTGTTGTTGAGATATATAGGATAAGTGGCTTTCCTGCGACTGGTGGTACTAGAACTGGTGGATTCATCAGGACTGTTTGATTTGGTAAAAAGATTCTACACACTTGGTCTCCCATCTGAATGGTACATTTTTGTGTAGTAAATGGTTAAATGGTAGACTTTTATCTGCTAGTTGAGCGATGAATCTCCTGGTTGATTGAAGTTGTCCTTATAGAGATCTGAGTTGACTGATATTCTTTGGTGGTGGCATTTCCATAATGGCTTGTACCTTTGCTGGATCTACTTCGATACCTTTAGCTGAGACTATGTAGCCTAGTAACTTGCCTGATGTAACCTCGAAGACACACTTCTTAGGGTTGAGCCTGACTTGGAATTTCTCCAATCAATCAAAGATCTTTGTTAGGATGCTGAGATGTTCTGCTTTGGTGAAGGATTTAGCTAGTAAATCATCCATGTAATCTTCCATAAATGTGTGCATGATGTCATGAAAGATTGTTGTCATTTCTCTTTGATAAGTGGCCCCTGCATTCTTTAAGCCAAAAGGAATAACATTCCAACAGTACATTCCCCAAGGATAGGTGAACACTGTTTTATCTTGATCTTCTGGGGCTATTTTGATTTGATTATAGCCTAAGAAATTGTCCATTAGTGAGAGCATTGCATGTCCTGCTGTGAGGTCTACAATTATGTCGATACTGGGCAGAGGAAGTCATCTTTTGGACAAGCTTTGTTGACATCTCTGAAGTCAGTGCATATTCTGATACTACCATCTGGTTATGATACTGGAACGATGTTGGAAATCCACTTTGCATAGTCAATGGGTCAGATGAATCTATCATCTAATAGTTTCTTTAGTTCAGTTTTGACCATGAGTGCTACCTGTGGATTCATCTTTCATAGCTTTTGCTTGACTGGTTTAACTCCCGAAGAGATGGACAAGTGATGCATGATCAAGTGTGGATCGACTCTGGGCATATCGGCATATGACCAAGCAAAGTTAATTTTTTGAGACCATCTATCGTTAAGTCACCTCGATCAATCATGTCTTGCACAATGTGTTTCAATCTCATGTAATCATTCATCCGATGACCCTTGTTACGATGGAAATCACAATAGTGTGAATCATTCCACCAAGGTGGTTTGATTTGGGGTTCATAGTTGTTGATCGTAGGCAAGGAGAGAATTTTGTTTGCCAGAAGTTCTTTGAATGTTGATTCTAGTGATTGCCCCAGTGGTGTGAAGATATGCTTTTGGAAATTGTTCGTGCTGTTGCGTGAATTGTTTGTTAGGTCTTGGATTCAAGTTTTTGTTATGAGTATCATTGGTGTTGTTTGTGTTGAGTTGTCCTTGATCAGTGTTTGGTGCATATGTGCTAGTATTTGGATTAGCATTTTTAGGATTTTTTGTATTTTGAGGATTCCCGGATAATGCAAGCACTGGTTGCTTAGATTTGGGATCATGTGATTCATTTTTGCCTTTGTTTTTGTTTCGAGTCCAAAATTGAGATTTGTCTAGGCTGTTGTTGTTCTGCTTATTGTAGTTTGATGAGTTTGTTCCTTCCTTGAAGAATTTGAGTGTTCCCTTTTTGACACAGGCTTCCTCTACTTGAATGCCATTTTCAATCAATTTAGCGAAAGATGGTATGCATTGAAGTTTTAGCCTGTAACTCATTTCACCATTCAAGTTATCGATGAAGATTTCCATTTTCTCCTTTTCGGGAATATCTCGAGGATATCATGATACCATACGTCACCAACGTTGAAGGAATATCATGAATGTTTCATTGTTCTTTTGTTTGGTGTTGCAAACATCTAGCATGGTTATGGCATGTTGAATGTTATAGGAGTATTGGGTTATGAACTTGTTAACCAATTCATCAAATGATCTGACAGGTGGTGTAATTTTGGATAACCATTCCATTGTTTGCCCTCCCAGGCTTCTTGGGAATAACCTCATCAGATAGGTGTCATCATGAGCAAACTCAAGACTCATGGTACAGAATTCTCTGACATGATCACAGGGATCACTTTTTCTATCGTATTTGTCAAATTTAGGCACATCTGAGTTTGGAGGAAAAGGGATCATGTGCAATCTCCTGTCAAAAGGATAAGGACAAATCTCGTTTAAAGAGTACCGTACTGTTGTCCCTTGTTGCATGTCCTGTATTTGCCTTTGTAACATTTGCATTTGTTGAGTAAGGGCAGCCAAAGGTACATTGTCTTGTTGAGGGAAAAGTTCTTCCCTTGTATTAGTTCTCAGCTGAAAAGGTGTGTTAAATGGTATATTTTGCTCTAGAGTTTCTAGCTCGGGTATATGCATTTCTGGTATACGTTGTTCTGGAATGTGTTGCTCAGGTATGTGTTGTTCAAGGTTACGAGTTTCCTCTTCTCTTTGTTGTTCTTGATATGCATATTATCGAGATCCGGTTCTAAAGATGTTTGTGTCTAAATCTTCGGAAAGTTTAACACCTTTACTTGTGAGCATAAGTAGATACTTCTCTTTGTCATTTTCCATAAGCCTTTCTACAAGCTTTTGGAATGAAGGGTTTTCCTGACATTCCTGAAGTAGCGCTTCAGAAATTTCAATCTCTTCTAGGTGTGGAACTTCAAAAGGATTTGACAACCTTCAATTCATACTAGACTCTGCATGTGTCTCGCTTTGTTGGTTTCTCTAAGAGCGAGTAACAAGCATTTTAGTAGAAACTTTCGGTGATGAAGGGGACAAAATCTTCGTTGATATGTTGCTTGGGGGTGGGTGGTTCTGGTCGAGGTGTGTTATAAGTGATACACTCGTCAAGCAAGAATGTCGGATTGATTTTTTCTCCGCGGTTTATGATTTGATTAAAAGCAGACTTTTGACAGTAGGCTCTTGTTTTTAAGGGCTCTTTGTCAAATTCATTGGATTTGTTTTGGATATAACACTTAACGTGATGAAGGAATACCCGATGAGATTTGAAGAGTTGACAATTGATGTATAAAAACTTATTTCTCTTGATAAATTTGGAAAAACTAGGTTGTTGTTTCTTCAACGTGATGTTACGATAAAGGTTCTTTCTTCTCAGAATATGGGGATTAGTCATGCATGAGTGATCAATGGTTTCCTTTGATTGGTTTGGATTCAGTTGAGCTTGTTTGGAAAATTTCAAGTCTTACTCTATCAAAATGAAGGTTTAGATGCCCCTTCACAACAAAGCGTATCAAATGATATGGATAAAAGCCTCCCGATATGGAGACTTGATTTGACAACTTTAAATTTTTAAACAAGTGTTTTTGAGATGAAATCCGTAAGATGGTAAAGGATTCTGTTGATACTGATGATGAGGTTTCCGGATTATGATAAGATAGATATGTTTTATCGTGCGATCAGTTTAAGATTTTTACAACGTTTGTTTTGACACAAATTTAGCTTAAGAAATAGTTTTAACGGTTTGTTTTCGCTACTCCGCTTTGATGAAAAATGTTGTTGATAATGAGAGGCTTTTGAAAATGTTTTCAAAAATTTAAAAATTCCTCATTGTTTTGCCCTCTGTCTATATGTTTTTGATCACGTGCTAAAACAGGGACGAAATGTGCTACCAAAATTACTCCACGCGCTAAAATACATTCAAGCTTTCATACCATTTTTATGCTCATCATTTTTCTCTGATGCGCTAAATGTTTTAACACTCGTTTGATATTGGGATAAAACTCTACTGTTTGGAACAAACGCGCTAACAAAAGTACCTCACGTGCTAAACTGCCCTGATTTTTCCTTTGGTTGGTTTTTGTAAATTTTGGATTTTTGTTGTGAATTTTTCAAGTTTGATGGATGATTTTCTAAAGTAGTGAATGCAAGCACGACACAAAAAGTACAACCATTTTGCCTAATCTAACAAAAAGTGTATGTTCTGTGAGGATGTGTTCAAATCCCCAATGTTTTAATAGGTTTGGATACAAATAATACACTTCAGAAAGACTCTTTATTCAAAGGTCATAAATAACATCATAGCCCACTAGTCTCGATACTCCGTCAGCTCAAACAGCCATGTCACCCCCTAGAGGGCGCCCGTTTTTTTGCCTTTTGCCAGAAATTAACTCAAAGTGAATCGCTTCACAATTGAGTAGTTATCTTGGGAGATATATGGTGAGTAATCTTGGGGGTGGATTCTTCCCCACCCTTGCACTATGATGTTATAAATGTTTGGTTACTGACTCGGTTCAAAGTTTCTATTTCTATGGCTCGTAATCAGGCTTCCTGTTTGGCCGTCAGTGATAAAATCCTTCAGGAGGCTTCCCAACCTTTAGAACAAAGGCTTTACGTATCTCGAGGATACTAGGGGAAGGCTAATCATTGCGCGCAATCGTTGAAAAGGACTTTCGTCACTTTCCACTTTTGATTATAGTGGGTTGGAATACTTGGCATCAAAGTCGTTTCCCACTTAGGTCATTCCCTTCACACCGGCCATAAACGGCTTTAAGAGTTGATTTCAACTCCTTGGGAAGGCATGCCTGCTAAAGGATGTAAAATGCTTTTGAAGGAAATAAAGCTTTTTAAGAGAGGTCTGGTTTTTTGGATCACCCAGTTAAGGGGAGAGCATATACCTTCCTCTTTTGATTCAAGGCAATCACAAATTCTTTTTAAACCTTCAATTCGGTGATTTTCTAACCTCTACTGGGAGATGTTGCTCCAAGAAAAGCATGGTGTTAATTTTACTTCCTCAAAGCAATGATTATTTAATCTAAGGAAATAACCGTGTCAACAAAGCAAAAGGTTCGATTTGGTCAACAAATAAAAACTGGTAAACAAAAGGGGAATAACTTCCCTCTTTAATTGCAACAAAACCTTTTGAGGTGAGGTTTTTTCCTTTGCAAAATTTCAAAAGTGAATCCTTTTATGCACCAAAGGATGGTGAGGTTCTTTTTAAGCCCATTGCAAAAAAAAAAAATTTGTGTTGTTCTTTTTAGAGCCCAAAGTGAGAAATTTTCTCCTAGAAAAGCAAGAAAAGATTTTGATTTGTTGTTCGTTTTACTTGCCCAAAATAAAAGTGAGTTCAATTTTATAAGAAAAAAAAGAAATTTGAACTTTGGCTAACATAGAAAAGTTAGTAAAAATTTAAACTATTTTAATTCTAGCCTAAATAGAATGGATTCAAAACCTGCAGTCAACTGTCAGTAACTTGCAGAAAACCAGTCAATTTGTTAGCAAAAAGGCAAATTTTGTGGACTTCCACAAGTCTAAATTTTAGTTTCTGTTACAAATTAGTTTTATCTTTTCTGTTTGTGATGCACTACAAAACAAACTGTATGCGCTGCAATATAACAGAGATGCGCTAAAAGATGGATATGATGCACTACACTGTTTTCGGGATGTGCTACTCTATGTGCCGAAAGCGCTGCTCTATTTTTCTTCCGCGCCGAGACCTACAGGAAAAATTAGTAATCTTATGCGCTGATAAATAGACTTTACGTGCTAGAGGATGGACTCCACGCGTTGAACAGTAAACCGAATGCGCTAGGCTGTTAACTGGATGCGCTAAACAGTTAACTTAACGCGCTAATTCATTTTTCCCGCGTGCCTGCAAAAGTGGATATATTTCAAAACCAATTAGATATATTGGGTAGGGCCCCACGGTGGGTGCCAGAAATGTATGCAGGAAAAGCGAGTGGATAGAACTCAATATGTGAAAAATGGAGCTCTAGGGAGCCTTGTTCACACACCCACAGGACTTCTTGGTGCAAGCTATGGAGTTATAAAGCATAACTCAGCTTCCCAGGTGGGTCCCATGGTTCTCTATCTTACGCGGTCCCTCAAACCAACGTTTTTGCTCTCAGATCACTGAGCAAAATGGTTTAGGGATGGCAAATGCAAGAACGAGAGATGTTTTTTGTTGGTTTTAATATGAAATGCATCCTAAGCTATGCATGATTCTAGAAATGCAATAAACTAACTATAAGATGACAAGGTTAGTATGAATACTATCCGAACATAATATATTAGTCTACGATTGAGCTAAATGATAAAGAAAGTATTATAAACATGCATATTTAGACTAATTCCTAGTTAAAGAGAGGCTAAAATGATGAGCATAAAAATGGTATGAAATCTTGAATGTATTTGAGTATAAGTATGATACTAAAAACTTGGATGATTAAAATGGAGGATGGAGAGCTCTATTTATAGCAAAAATAGGGCAATGGATGGTCAGGATTGAAAGGTTTAATCAAGGGTTGAGTTTGAAAGTTGGGAATCCATGTTTGCAATTTGCACCAATAAAATGATGACAAATATCAACATAGGGTTGGGTTGAGAGAAGGGGTTGGAGACATTAAATGCTTGAGAAGACCTCATGGTCATCTAGAGATAAGGGTTAAGCTTAAGTTAGGCTTACCCATTGGATTAAGAGTTAATCCAAGGATAAACTCTTTTGCAAATGATTAAGAGATAATCATGGTCAAAGCATTAAAGGCTTGATGAGACCCTTGGGTTGGATGAAGGTTAAGTTAGGAAAAAAGTCTCTAACCATGTAAGAGGGTTGAATTAACCATTAATGGTTTGGGAGACTTTGGAAAATTAAGTGGTTGAAGACTTGAAGCCTTTAATGGTTATCAAAGACTTTAAGGGTTTGAGAAGTGACTTCCCTTTGTTTAGGGATGTGACAAAGTTTAGAAGATGGGTTAGGTTAATTTAGAAGTGATTAGAAGGGTCTAGAAGAAATTTAGGAATAGGTTTTAGAATGCAAGTGGGAGATGTAGGAAAATGCAAGTGGATGGAGGAATAATAGGATTTAATTGAAATAAAGTTAATTTAATTCAATTTGGTTGCAATTTGGGGAAATTAAATAAATTAGATTTATTTAATTTAGGATAACTATTTGAATTTAATTAAAAGTGGATAGAAGGGATTTAATTGAAAAAAATGATTTATTCATTAAATGGGTATAGTGAATTTAATTGAGTAATTTACTTAATTAAATAGAGGAATGCGGATAATTTAATTAAATTGGATTTAATCAAATAGAGAAATGAACATAAAATATTCATTTAGGAATATGGTCATTTTTATACGTCTACAGAACGCTCACTCCTCAATCACAGTTCTATGGTTTTACGAGATTAAACTAGGACAATTAACCACCACATGTATATTTTTTGCAACATGAAATTAAAAACTAGGGCAATTTGAATCTACCTCCTACATGGGATTGCCTTTGACGCGGGTTTGATGTTCTTGGGGGTTGAAGTCGCCACGGATGCCTACGCGGGATTGCAATTCACAAATCAATTCCCCGCCTCTTTTTTTATTTTGTAATGGCCGTTGTCGTCGGAATTACGATGAACCCGAGCACTTTTTTGAAAAAAAGAAAATTCTCATTGCTAATGCCTTCTTCGTTGAAACCAAATGGGTAGTTTCCATCGGAATTACGATGGATGCGGGCATTTTTTCAAAAAAAATCAAATTTGGCCACAATATACCTTCTCCGTCGGAAACCTCAGTTGAAAATCTAGTCCAAATGTATTAGTGTCTCATTTTTGACGTGTTTTATTTTATCAACTTAGTTTATCGACTTTGTCATCATCAGGTTTACACTTCATCAAGTGGGTATTTCTATAATCGCCACCATATATTTTCACCCATCTTCTGAGCTTTCTAACCATTTTAAAAAAAATAAAATTTGAACAACAATAACATATTATTATTGAATTTCTTTTACCAGTGTCTCCATAGTTCTCACCGACATAGGTGCACCATTTTTTTAATAACTTTTGATATACTTATCCAAATTTTTAAAACTTTATATATTATTTTAGTGCACTTGACTCTTTACAATTTAAAAATAAATAAATTGTATTTTCGATTTCTTTAGTGCAACTTATACTTTGCACACAAACAGGTACCTAATTTTTAGGATGTGCTCGATTGGAAAAATCATAAAAAAAAAATACTCAACAAAAAATTACACATCTTCTAGTTCTCACTCTTAACTATCTTTATACCAAAGGATTTGTCAAAATACTAAATCTAACTATGAAATTTTTGATGCGCACGTCAAAAACTATGTTATGTTTTTTAGAAAAAATCAAGGTCTATTTTTTATGCGCGAAGGATTTGACTCCCTTAATCTTATCCAATTTTTAAAAAGTTTAGTAGTTTGGAAACTAGATTCAGAGTACTACAATATTTGTTCTTTGATTATCTTCATATCTTGAGTGTATGACTTTCAAATTTTGCCTCCAAGTTCAGGTTCACCTGATTTCAGAAAAAAAGTGTCCACTTATACCCCCCCTTTTGACCACCATCTTTGTGCACTTACCTGCTATAATGATATTTGTTGCTCTTTGTCTCTCAAATTTACAAGATTTTCTTTAATATTCTCATGTAGATACAAGTGCAAGATAATAGATTTGTACTAGAAGTAAATCATCTACAAGTGCTTCTTAACCACTAGAGTAACATACCTTTTATGGTTTCAAGAGTTTAATAACCTCTCCTTAAGGATGTTAATATGAACATAGTCATAATGAATATGAGAATTATTTTCATGCTTCTCATTTTCACAACATAGAGCCCAATGTCATAGTGCACATGGTTGGTCCTAGCATTCTCATTCACCTTCAAATTTTTCTTCACCTTTAGATGGTAAGAAAGCTCAGAAAGAAGATGCTCTTACAAGTTAAGTACTTATTCTAGATATCCAAGATATTCCTAATGGTTGGGTGAACTTGATGACCACTATCTACCCCATCTTCCTCATACTAGATCCATAGCTCTTGATACCTAACAACTCTCTCTTTTTCTTTCTATTGAGATGTGTTGTTTAAGGTGTTGCCTTACATAGACTTTGGGGTGCAAAATTTTTGCCCCCTTTTGTAAATATAGTGTAAAATTAAACTTTATATAAATTAATATATAAAACACTAATTTATCAACAAAATAACAAATGTTTGCTCTTGGGATATATCCAAAATATATTACCCATTCTAACTTTCCTCGTAGGCATCGTACCTATCCTAGCTCATCCTTAAGAATAGTCTTTAATGAAATCCCTATGTTAAAGAAATAAGCCAATACCACTATCTCAAAAGAAAAAACAATTTGATAATATAACCACTTTCAAAAAATTGAACAACGAAAATTCAAGGACAAATCACCAATAAAGCTTTAACTTATTGGAGATGGTGTAGGTAAAATCAATGATGAAACTATAGCCCATCCTCACTTGTTAGTGTTGATCTATATCCTCCTATTGAATACATCCCCCAATATGAATATCCTCAAGGAAAATAGCCAAATATAAGAATCCATTACTCCTCAAATCTAAGAATCCTCTTAAAAAAAACAGGTAGCCCCTATTGTTCCCATTCTTCTTAATCCTACTTTATATTATTTATCTCCCATAGTTTTCTTTCTTAGCCCTTCATTCTTATCATGTTTTACCCATCATCCTATATTCATCCCCAATCAGACTCTTTTCCTTTCCAATTCATTGTCTCCCAAGTCAACTTGAACCCCTATGTCACCAATTATACTTTGAATGTTCCTTACATAACCTCTTCTTTCAATCTTCCTCCCACCCTTCATGATATTTAACTAGAATAATTTTTCCCATTAGCCATTGTTAGTAATGAGCTTGGTAAGGTCTCAACTTATGGTAAGCCCCAAAGATCCTTTCTTTCAATCTCCAAATAGACAAGTTCGATAAAAATATTGGTGAATAATGTGCTACACAAACTTGTAAAGTTCATCTTGTAGCCCATTCAAATTAGGTCTTTTTAATAGTCCATGGAAAAAAAAATCAATTTTAATAACAATCTATTCAAACATTAGCTAAATTCATTGACTTAATCTTAATTGGGAAACAATTGAAAAAAACATTGTCCAACTCTTTATTATAATATCATCAAGTGAATCATCCATAAACAATTCTTTGTAGTGTAGAAGAAACACATTACATCTTGAATAAACATATTTATTTTCTTTTAGTTTTTGTGCTTAGATGTTAAACTAAAAATTTGAAGCCCATATCACTATGTTAAGTCTAACTAAGGTGAGAACGAATATATGCTCTTTTACATCTATAGATATCAATCTCATTGTATCTTTTTTAGCTGCAAAACACCACCTTTGACAATTATCATTAAGGGATCAACTAAATAATATTATAAAAAAGATGATCCTCCATACAATATATTCAATTGAATAAAACTATTCTCATTTAGAATATTTATTGGTTTATGTTTTGTCTATATCCTAAATGACAATGAGTGTACCTAACTATGGTATTAGATGGGTAACAAACTCCTCCATATTAATTGGATTATGAAAGAGAAACTCAACATAATAGAAAGCAATGTTAGATGCTATTCTTTTATAGTATTTTATATGATGCTATGTTAACATTTACTTTAAAATGTTATTTGTGACTAGAACATTGTAAATATAAAGCACAAAATTAAGTATATTTTATTAGAAGAGCAAGTTATCACATAAACAAAACAACAATTTATAGTTTTAAAAGTGGTACAATCACTTCACAAAAGAAGAGAAAAAATATTGAGAGTGACTAAAAATATAAGGAATGCGATATAGCAAAGGTCACAAAACATCAATGTTGATATTTTATGATGAATTTGTATAGTATAATGTATTAATTAAAATTTTATAGTTAAATAAAAATAGTTATTTATCAGATTTTTTAATTAAAATGTTTTATGTCAAATGTATATCATTTTTTCTATTTGATAAGAGACTATGAATATAAATTGATTTCTTTTTTCATGGTTGAAAGTTAAGAATGGGAGGTATCAATTTTACCTTTAGAACATTTCAATTTTGGTGAACAGTACAAAAGTAATATATCATCGCTCTTACTAGTTATATTCAATCAATTAAACTACAAGATTTAATAGATTTTAAAAATATTTATTGGCTATTGATATAAAATTGGAAGAAAAATTAGGCATTCAAAAAATAAAAATATTTAATTAATATTTTAACTTAGACCGTTGGTTTTGTTCGACCACTTGATTTGTGATCGACATCACCAAAACCAGAATACTAATAAAACGTTGTGCCTGCATTGAAAATAGAAGCACACAGTTTATGTCTCTATTTTTCTGCTTATAAAACACCCAAAACTCTTGTTGCATCATTCAACAATAAATCTTGCAAAATATTTCAAAGCAATTCATGTTTTGTTTATGAAATTTGATGGAAGAAGCGATGGCAAAGAGAAGTGATGAGCAACAAAGGAATGATACGTCTGCAACTGCTTCTGCGCAACCCATTCTTCGCAATCCAAAAGAAGAATCAATTTCTTTGCAAGATTTCATTTCAAAAGGATATCAGATCTCCGATAAACTTGGAAGAATGGTGTTTGAGAAGCTTAGACAACCAAGGAATGTCTTCCATGCTGCCATTGAAGAGGGATTCTTCTCTGCCTGAGTTCCTGCAACATATTTTCTGAAATTTATTGATTTTTGTATGGTTAATGTCTCAAATCTTGCATAAAACAAAGGGTTACATATCTAACCCTCTACAACTAATGTAAATGTTCATCTAAATCTAATCTTACAATTGATTTTTCCAATTGTTCCTTACTTTGACCTTTAAAGGACTTTTGTTGTTGTAATGACATGTTGAAAAATAATTATCTTTTCAACCTCATAGTGTTGTGGGGCATAATTAATTTTGAACTAGATTGATGAACGGTTGAAAAGGTAACAACAGATAGGGCATGTGCACAAAGATGGTGGTCAGAAAAGTGGACACCACCCAAAAAAAACATGGAAAAACAGGCAGTGCGTACGCAGTTTTAAAATTTAAAATTCCCGCGTACGTGCTTAGGTTTGTTCTTCCCGAGCCTAGAAAAGGTAGCGTGTACGCGCTAAGCTTAGGAAACTGAGCACGTACGTGTTACGCCTAGGAAAATTAGTGCGTACGTGTTGCTTATAGGAAAATGAGCGCGTACACGCTAATAATCCTAGTAAAACCGCGTACGCGGTGCCTGATGAAAAAAGTTTTTAAAATAAACTGGGTCCTCATTTACCCGAAAAAACGCGTGTTTTAATCTTTTTTCCCATTTTTTAAGCTAAACCACGAACGGGGTGCGAAATTTGTCCTCAGGCTATGGATCAAGGTTAGTTTTTGTTTTTTTTTGTCTTTCTTTCTGGTTTATGCAATTTGTTTTACATTTTGAATTTAATTTCATTAATTTTGATTAGGTTTTTTCATTTTTTGTTTCAAAAACCAGATTCTTCTAATCTAGAACAAGAACAACCAAATGCACCTCTTGAAAACCCACAAGAACAACCAAATGCACCTCCTGAAAACACACGAGAACAACCCCCAATTCCTCCTTTTGACCACACAGCCGAAACATAGGAAGAATTAATTAATCAGTTAAGGCAAAATACATCCAAAATCAATATGCTGATTGTAAAATTGAAAACTTCTGAACTTGACCATCATCAATCCCTCGCCACTAGCCTAGAAACATTAGCTAGTGGTGCCATAGCTGTTTCCACTGAAATTACCAAATGGGGAAGTTTTAGGGATAGGTGTCGTCAATTCTATGCCAATGGGCTATCATACGATGGAGTTAAAACAAAAATATTTCTAAACAACAAATATTTGCCCTTTTTGTTGACCCCAAAACTGGACAGTCATTACCTCCTAATGCAAAGAGGTTTCCCTTACATTGGTGTACCAATGTGCAGATGAAGAATCTTTTTTGGCAAAGGTGGTGGATGGTCTTTGATGATCCACCTTGTAATAATTATAAGGTGCCATTATATTTTTTGAGAAAAATATATTGTGAGTTTGTGCTCAATGTGCGCCCAAATTATTTTGACATGAGAGAGTTTCATGGTAGAGGTGGTGGCTCTGCCCAAGATAGACCTGGAGCCCGTAGGCAATTAGCCGCGGAGAGTCGCCGCCCCCTAGCACCCAAACCCAAGGTGCATCAGGCTGTCCCATTAGAGCTGAAAGAGTCGATGGAGCTACAGACTCTTCAGGTGGCCACAACATTGGCTGGTGCCATCATCCAGCATGGGACATTATTAGCACACCCTATTGTATTGGATGATGAGCTGTTAGAGGGTGACAGAGAGTCCATCGAGCATATGTGTGTCAGTTGCTCGAGGATATGCTTGGTGATAGATGATGCAGCCGGTGCAGATGGATACTCATATCATCTATGCACGATTTGCAGTTGTAGATGTTAGGCTCACATGGTTGAGGATGTCGCGTTGACAGATGAGTTGATGGACATGGTGTTTGCCCATGAGCCATAGACACAGGTGTGTTGATTTGAATTCATAACATTTTATTTATCAGTCACTTTAATTTTGTAATTACATAAATGAATTTTCATTTATACATCGATTTAAATTGAGACAAATAATATGCATTTCAGGATGCAGCAGCGGTATCCCATACACCTCCCCCAGTTACCACAGCTGCAACTTCGACGCCTGAGGTATAAATGTTGTAACATGTTAAAATAGAATAGTACACTTTGAATTCAAAAAAATACAAGATATACTAACTATCTTTAATTCTTGGTCCAATTTTTGGTTTGTAGGTGTTGACAGGGGACGAAATGTCCCAGATTGATGACATCACGCTGTCAGCGATCGATTTTGGCCTACAAGGCTATACGGTATCATATTTTGTACAACTCTTTTTATGTATTGTTTTGATGGAATATGCAAGTCATTTCATTTTAGATTTTTAATATTATGTTTAATTTATTATCTGTACTAATATCTCATGTTAATTTTATGTTTTTAGGGCACCCCCTCTGCGTCTAGGGCTCGTCCGAAGAAAAAGAATATCTCGAAGACACCAAAACATGTAAAGAAGGTAATTGAACACATTTTTAGTTGTACAATTGTTTGAAAATATTGAAATCAAGTATTAGTTGGGGTTTGTAGATTGATTAGTGTTTTTTGTCTATTTTACATGTACAGTGGCCATTGAGCTTTGTGGATATGTTGAATGCACCTGATTCGCCCGCGAATCAAGAGAGGGTGGAGGTATGTATCTCTACTTTATTTTCTTGATTTCATGATTATATGCACGCGTACATGTGAACTTGTGATATATTATAATCTTATATTTTTTTCATACAACAAATATCCATACCTATTTCGTCAATGGAGAACCCTCCTCCTTGCACTGGAGAAGCATACTAGGATCCGGTACACTTTTTTTTGATATGTAAAATTAATTATTTTCAACCTTCAATACTTATCATTATATTAATTGTATTTAATCTTTGTACATTTTTTGTATAGGTAATAGCGATCGTTTCTACATCGATGGTGAGCCATCCTTAGTCCATTGGAGAAGCATCTGAGGCACAGGTACGTCATTGTTCTCCATATTATAGCTTTTAAGTGTTTTTGATATATTTATGTTAGTACATTGTATTAATTGTACATTTAATCTACAATAGACTCCTTCGCAGTACGGCCATAACGTGGATCCATTTAAGTATGTCTTCAAGAAAACTCTTAAGAGTGACAAGGAGAGGAGAGTGAAGACATTAGCTCTTGGATCAGCCGATGAGGTAATCTACATTTCAATTGCAAAGGAATTAAAGTTAAATGCATAGTTATGATGTCAATTGTGAACTATTTTCTACAAAACAATTCTAACTTGGCTTTTGAATTGTGGTTTTGCAACCATCTACAGAGCCGCATACTGTGCCGAAGAGGCTTGATTTTGATGATCCACGAGAAGTTTAGGATCATATAGTGTTAGTTTTGGTCATAGAATGACCAATACATGTAGATATATTCTACATTTTTATTGTATATCGATTTGGACATGGCATATGCCACATTTTTGTAATACTTGTATTGACTTGGCAGACATGCCTTTTTTTATATATATAAATATTGATATTCGGTCCAATAAATGTGTAATAAGTTCATTATTTTGTATTCGTTGTATTTTTTGGTTGTTCTTTTATAAATTTAAATGAATATTTGTATATGTAATCAACAATATGAATATAAACAACAAAAATATATGATATAAAGCATTACAATCATGGAATATGATTTGATAAAATTTCTAAAATGTTGAATTAACCGTACAAAACTCCTTGTATTCAGTTCATTATTGTGTATTCGTTGTAATTGGTGGCTGCCCTTTTATAAATTTAAATGAATATTTGCATATGTAATTAACAATATGAATATAAACAACAAAAATCGACAATATGAATTTAAACAACAATGTGTTTGGTGCGAGAGCCCCCTCACGCTCGCAATGGTCAAATTTTATTCCTCATGTGCACAAACCAATGTCGCGAGCACGTCCGGCTGGGCATGTTTATGCTAGGCATGCCCCTATCGTGCATCCCAAAGCACCAGAACGTCGAGAGTCATACCCTACGGGTGAGATCTCTCAAGTGCCTTGAGTCCAAAAAATTGTCAAAATTTGACGGACTGCTTCTTCCAATCCACGACACATACAGTTGATCTGTTTGATCCCATGGGGTTGCGTGAGGCTCGTCTACAATGGCCTATCTTTTTTTTTGACGACTCAAAGCCATTTTCAATTAGTAGCATTTTTTTGCCTGCTCAAAAAACCATCAGTTGCTTGTAAGGAAAAGTTACAAGATTGGCTAGAATTGATTATGTTCCTCGTGTGCACAAACCGACATCGCGAGCACGTCTGGGTGGGTATGTTTATCCTAGGCATGCCCCTGTCATGCATCCCAAAGCACCAGAACGTCGAGAGTCATACCCTACCGGTGAGATCTCTCAAGTGCCCTAAATCCAAAAAATTGTCAAAATTTGACGGACTGTTTCTTCCAATCCACGACACATACGGTCGATCTATTTGATCCTGTGGGGTCGCATGAGGCTCGTCTACAATGGCCTACCTCGGTTTTCGACGACTCGAAGCCATTTTCAATTAGTAGCATTTTTTCACCTGCTCAAAAAATCGTCAGTTGCTTGCAAGGAAAAGTTGCAAGATTGGCTAGAATTAATTTTGTTCCTCATGTGCACAAACCAACGTCGCGAGCGCGTCTAGGTGGGAATTTTTATGCTAGGCATGCCCCTGTCGTGCATCCCAAAGCACCAGAACGTCGAGAATCATACCCTACTGGTGAGATCTCTGAAGTGCACCGAGTCCAAAAAATTGTCAAAATTTGACGGACTGTTTCTTCCAATCCACAACACATATGATCGATCTATTTGATCCCGTGGGGTCACGTGAGGCTCATCTACAATGGCCTATCTCAGTTTTTGATGACTCGAAGCCATTTTCAATTAGTAGCATTTTTTTGCCTGCTCAAAAAACTGTCAGTTGCTTGCAAGGAAAAGTTGCAAGATTGGCTAGAATTGATTATGTTCCTCGTGTGCACAAACTGACATCGCGAGCGCATCTGGGTGGGCATGTTTACGCTAGGCATGCCCCTGTCGTGCATCCCAAAGCACCAGAACGTCGAGAGTCATACTCTACCGGTGAGATCTCTCAAGTGCCCTGAGTCCAAAAAATTGTCAAAATTTGACGGACTGTTTCTTCCAATCCATGACTCATATGGTCGATCTATTTGATCCCGTGGGGTCGCATGAGGATCCTCTACAATGGCCTATCTCTGTTTTTGACGACTCAAAGCCATTTTCAATTAGTAGCATTTTTTCACCTGCTCAAAAAACTGTCAGTTGCTTGCAAGGAAAGGTTGCAAGATTGACTAGAATTGATTTTGTTCCTTGTGTGCACAAACCAACATCGCGAGTGCATCCAAGTGGGCATGTTTACGCTAGGCATGCCCTTGTCATGCATCCCAAAGCACCAGAACGTCGAGAGTCATACCCTACCGATGCAATGTAGAAGTTGCTTAGTCTCGATCTATCACCCCTATGACCCGATAATGACTCAAATAATTATCCATGATTATACAAGAATCAAGAATGCTCATGATTGACCAGGGACACATCACATATACTCAAAACATAGTCACAAAACATTCATACTTCAATTCTTCCCTGGCTAGGGCTCTTTTCACACATGCTCCTGCACCATCGTGCTCTCCCTTACCATGTCCAGCCTCAATGAAATTCCAAAAATGTTGTACACCGCTTGTCACATGCATCCTTATTAGCCAATAAAACATCCTTGCATTCTTGAATTGTGCGGTGCAATTATCTGACCATATTAAGTGTCGGTTGTATCATATGTTCCTTTCCCTTAAACTATCATAGAAAACTTTAAATCATCCTTGTACAAACTTCGATGAATGAGTATGATCATCACTTATGTAGAAGTGATACTCTCTTACAACCTTTCTATCCTCCTCTGTGCTATCATCTGCATGCATGAATGCTATGTGTACAAAAATAGAAACTTGTGTAGAGTGATAATACATGGATTGCACTTCATTTTGAAGTTGTAGAGTATAATTTTCAGCGAAATCAACGATAGAGACAATGGTGCCAAAAGGAAATGTGTCCTTACACAACTTGAATTTCTCATCTAACCATCGAGCTCTATGTGTATGCATTATGTACTCATAAACTAGTTTCTCTTGAAACATTTTCATAAATTGAGCTACACATATATCATTTTTCACTAGCTTACATCTCTTCAAATCTTTTCCATCTTTAACTCCATATGTGACTGTCTTGTATTTTCCAAAAGAAACTAGTTTCGTACCAATTTCATGTGTGCTCTCCAAATGTATGCATCTTGGTAAATGTTGCAAACCACCACATATAGCACAAGAACCTTCCAAACAAGGCATCTTATAATAAATGCAACCATCATGTCTATTACATAACACACTTGAAATAAATTCTCTTGCTGACTTAGGAGGTGTTTGTATATTACATTCCTGCAAAACATCGTTAGTGTGCAAAGTAGAACAAATATGACGAAAAATATCATAATGCATGGAAAATTCAATATGCATCCTACAACAACACGTGGTGCGTACATGATTAATCTTAATATAAAAAGGTTTTGCCATTTCAAAAAATCTTTGAGAAATTTTTATTTGAGGAAACTTTTGAAGGAATCTTTCATAAAATTTAGTTTGAGTCATATCCAAATAGTGTTTCACATGTGGCTCATGATTTTTAGACCCAATTCGCCTTCTCACAACATCTCTTTGGTTGGGTGATACTCTTGTGTTGTCATGCCAAAAATTTTCAATTAATGTTTTTAGTGCATCTACAACAACCTTGTCTTTACGTGGTAGTCTACCCAAGAATGCCCAAAGAGAATTATTGTTAGGTTCCTCTATTTGTTCTCGCCTCTTTAATGCTTTACTTAATGTTGTTCTACTAACGTTCAATGACTTACTTGTTTTGCTTATCAAACAATCTTTTTTTATTTTCTTGCTCATTATGGTTGATGTAATGACACGTCGAGTAGCATTAGAATCTTTACTACATGATTTTGAACCAATAGATTGATATGCATCAAATAGATTTATGACAATAGTTCTTTCACTGTTACTTTCAGATGATCTTAGGCCTAGAATTTTCATTGTCTCTCTAAAATTCAAATTTTTAATCATTTGACAATTAATTGACATCTTGCGGTTTGATTTAAGTTTTTAAAATTGTTTTGCCATATTCTTTTAACCATTCTCCTACAAGTTCGTTCATTCATTTTATTGGGCATTGACTTCAATATATTCTCATCAATGTCAATTAGATACTTTGGTTTCCTATGAATGATTCTAGGAGGTGTTAACATCGGTGCATTATGTACATTCAATTCATCAAGTAGAGAAGGTGTAATATGTTCATCATTTAATTGATTATTCAATGTGGTATCTTCTTCAATTGCATTAGGTTCAAATGGTAAATTATCAAATGTTTCTTCTTCAATTGCATTAGGTTCAAATCTTAAATTATCAAA
>NC_081414.1:815606940-815708895 GCF_030272615.1 Cryptomeria japonica | reverse complement strand
GGAAGTTGCAGATAAGAAATAAATTCACTTACTTCTATAGAAAAGTAGACATAGTTGCAATGGGGTATGGAGGAAGGGAGAGAGGGAGAGAGAGAGAGAGAGAGAGAGAGAGAGAGAGAGAGAGAGAGAGAGAGAGAGAGAGAGAGAGAGAGGACCTTGTATGCGTTTGAGAGGAGAGACGATACACTTACATGTGTATATATATGTTAAATATATTATATGTATATAAACATATTATATATACAATGTCATATTATACACATATTATATATTACATATATTATATGAATATACACATATTATACATAGAATATCATATTATACAATAGTGTGTATGCGCTATTTTATAGTAAAGATAGCATGTACGCCGTTGTTTAATGGGAAACACGCGCGTACGCGCTTCTTACACTATAAATACCCCGTACGCACTTTTTAAACCATACGTACCCCGTACGCACTTTTGAATTTTTAGGCTTGGAAATAGGCCTGGATGACAAAGCTACGGATTGGAAGTTTGATTTCCCTCCATTTCTCTCATTTTTGACGTGTTTTATTTATCAACTTGGTTTATCGACTTTGTCATCATTAGGTTTACACTTCATAAAGTGGGTATTTCTAAAATTGCCACCATATTTTCACCCATCTTTTGAGCTTTCTAACCATATAATATTTTTTCAATTTGAACAACAATAACATATTATTATTGAATTTCTTTTACTAGTGTCTCCATAGTTCTCACAGACATAGTGCACCATTTTTTGAATAACTTTTGATATACGTATCCAAATTTAAAAAACTTTATATATTATTGTAGTGCACTTGATTCTTTACAATTTAAAAAAAAATTGTATTTCAATTTGTTTAGTGCAACTTATGCTTCGTGCACGAACAGGTACCAAATTTTCAGGATGTGCTCAATTGGAAAAATCATTAAAAAAAAATACTCAAACAAAAAATTACAAAAAAATACACATCTTCTAGTGCTCACTCTTAACTACATTTTGCCAAAAGATTTGTCAAAATACTAAATCTAACTATGACTTTTTTGATGCACATGTCAGACCACTATGTTATGTTTTTCAGAAAAAAATAGGGTTAGTTTTTCGTGCGCGAAGGATTTGACCCCCTTAATCTTATCCAATTTTGAAAAAATTTAGTAGTTTGGACACTAGATTCAGAGTACTACAATATTTGTTTTTTTGATTATCTTCATATCTTGAGTGGATGACTTTCAAATTTTGCCTCTAAGTTTAGGTTACCTAATTTCAGAAAAAAAAAAAGTGTCCACTTATACCCCCCTTTTTGACCACCATCTTTGTGCACTTACCTGAAAATATGGGATCAATTGAAAGAGACTAACCTAGTTGGAGGAAAATTACAATTTCTTTAATATCAAGATCAAGTCTCTTAGTAATTCTTTGAGTCCCACTATGCAAGGTTGACCAAGTGTATTAAATTGGAGGTGTATTTTAATATTCAAGACTTGGACCACATAGATCTAATTTAATGCACATAGAAAACCATGTCTCTTTTCACTAGCTATCTAGCACATGGGTAAATGGCCTTGTTTGCTAGATGCCACTAAGAACATGTTTTACAAGCATAGGGTCATTTCTAATCCACTGCTAAAGTAGCATCCTTTCAATTGCATCATTCGAGACATAGATATTGACAAAAGCCAAAATCTTGATTCTTAAAATTGAAAGTACCTTTAAGGCTTTGTTAGATATGTCACAACCATGGGTCATATAATGGGATTTCCACTTGGTATTGACAAATGTTACCTGCAACCACAACCTTCGTCATTATTATTGTTTTCAACATATTTTCTCGTGATGATTACATAATATTTTATTATCTTTTATACATTTTAAAATGCAATTTGAGTATTTTTGCACTTAGATGATCTCATAACAACTAATTCAAAGTGGTTAACTTAGACAAATTTTAAAATTTTGAAGTTCAATCCCTACCCTTAAAATCAACCTTAAATATTTTGTATATAAATTATAGATAAACTCCAACATTTAAACTAATAAAAAATAAAATCATTTATTTTACTAAGTTTTCACATAAAATATATATCGATTTATTCAAACAAGACCAAATTCAGTGATACAAAAAACCTTTTTCAAAAAATTGAATAACTATTAATTTGTTTTATCGATCCTCTCATATGTTAGAATTGTACACTAATGTTTGTTAATAAAATATGATGGTAGTTTTTTCAAAGGGAAAATTACCCTTACATAAATGTTGTTCTCAATGACACCCCTTGCTCAAGGATCTCTTCAATTAAATGAATTCTAGCACTAAATGCTTCTAACCATTAGGAATGTTTGTCATTAGACAATTGTGTGAGTGAAATAATAATAGCTTTTGGGGCATTCAATTTCTCAAAGTCGGCGTTCTCTTATGTACACCTATGCTAATAGCCTCATCGCTATTTTATCTTTATTTTAAAATTAAACTATATTTTTTAATAATTAGTTGCAATTTAATTGGTGATAATGGTGGTATATTTTTAGTTATGTTATCTACTATGCTCAAATATTTCATAAGAGTAATTAGATTAGTGATTTTGATTGATTGGTTCTTCTCTCTTAGGATTGGGACAATTTAACAAAAGAATGAATTCTAATTTTATATATGTGTGTGTGTGTGTGTGTGTGTGTTTATCATGTTATAATCCACTTTAAAAAGTGCATACATGTCAATAGCTAGATAATCCTATTGTTTCCATTAAAAATAAAATACAATAATATTTAAAAATAAACTAAAAAAGAAAGAGAGATAAATATATAATCCTACAAATTTACAATTAAAAACTGAATGTGTAACTACATATGACTTTAGCATTTCTTTATATATACAATCATATTTGTCTTTCTTCTTTTTAAGTTAAAAATTTGACTTTATAGAACCATGCTATAAACAATAAGATTAAGCTAGGTTTTAGTTAATGATCATTGTTTGGCTTTAATTTGTTTTACTATTTGTGCTTCTAAATATTTGTTTTGATTAGATATCAAATTCCAAACCCACTAAATTATACATTTCCTTCTACTCTTTTACCACAACTATTTATTGTTGTAGCCATCTTCTTCTTGCTGTAGCTATCTTCCTGTTCTTTTTCTCATTTTGAAGCTTCTTCCTCTCACGTGTTTATCCTCTTTATCCATTTTGAAGCTTCAACTTCCACAACCTCAAGTTTGGAAAGAGTTTTGTCTGTATGTAATTTTTCCTTTTGTGACTTCTCGCATAGCCTATAGGTGACATTTGTTTATTTTTATAACTTTGAACATAGCTGCACACTACTATGTTTATACATATATATTTTAAATGGAGAATTTTAGTTATCTTTCGTATGTAAGGAGAATTTTTGCAGAGATCTTTAAGATGAAAAAATGTCACTAGCTTTTCTTTCAAAATTTTCATTCTTATTTTATCTTTATATTTTCCACCTTCTCGGTTTTCCAATATTCTTATAGCTTGGCCAAAGAACAAACCAAGAGTCTCATTCAACAGTATAATGAAATATTGTTATATGATATATTCAACTAGATACCAGTCAAGAATGAACAATGGTTTCTAAATTGAGTGTGAAGAACTTAGTATCCTGCAGTAAATACTATCACTTTCTAGATATCGGATAGGTATTATGAACATTTTTGTATTTTCTTTCCGTTAATTACTAAGAGAAGATTTTCTTGTTTGGAAAGAAATATAAGAGGAGTCTGAGAAGATTTTCTTGTTTGGAAAGAAATATAAGAGGAGTATCTTGATAAGGGGGGCTTCACTAGCTAGGCAATATTATATCAAGTGCATTCATATTATGGGGTTTAATATCCTTAAAATCTACAACAATATAGGGGGGTTTTTAATTCAGGCTATAAAAAATATATATATATTTGGTGAAAATATGGAGGTTTTAAATTCGACATGTGTATTGGGAGGGGGTGACAAAAAAAAGAGTTTTAAGGCAATATTTCAAAAAAATAGAAGGATTCTTTAGTATGTCATGAACTCATGTGATATAACCCAAATTCGCTAAGTGAAACCCCTGTGATCTTGACCCATTAGAAAATGCTTTTACTTCGATAAAATTAGAACCACTTTCTAAATTGTTTACAATCCTTTCAGAGTTTTCAAATCTTCTGCCTTCCCATGACTAAAAGAATATCCATAATATAAAACAACATAGTCAAATAACATCTCAAAACAAATACACAAAGAAGACTAAAGCCCACCATATCCAAAATTAATTACAAACATGATAAGATATTACAAAGTTAGTGCATTTTTTTAATACAATTCCGTTTTCAAAAAATTGGAGAACTGTGAGATGTTCTCCTTACATTTCAACTAATAATTGCAAGATAAATCAATCCTCTCATATATTTGAGCTGTGCATTAGCATTTGTTCATCAGAGATGGCGCCACTCTATTCAAGGGGAGAATTGCCCTTCCATAAATTGCAAGATAAATCAATCCTCTCATATATTTGAGCTGTGCATTAGCATTTGTTCATCAGAGATGGCGCCACTCTATTCAAGGGAAGAATTGCCCTTCCATAAATGCTTTTTTCAAAGACCCCCCTTTCTCAGGGCTCTCCTCAATCAAACGAATTCTAACCCTGAATGCCTCTAAGCATTGTGAAAGTCCGTCATTAGACGGCTGTATGAGCGGAACGGTAACAGCTTTTGGGGTATTCAATTTCTCAAAGTCACGCTCCCTTGCGTACACCTCTGCGATTACCAGTGCGATTTCTGTCATCGCAATTTCCTCCTCCAGAATCAGATAATAAGATTAGCCGAGTCAAACAGAAACAGAAATTTGGTGTAAAAAAGATATCCAGGCTTTTCTGTCGACCATGCGAGTGAAGAATTTACAGTGGCAGACTGTATATTTCTGCTAGGTAAAGGGAAGGTTCCGGGTTCCAACCTCGCGTCATCCGAGAAGAAGCCATAGCTAACAAACACAAGCTCTGCGTCTGCCACGTGTGTCAACGCGTAATTCCTTCAGTTGATAACTGTTAAAGCTTAAAAACCTGGTTCAGAAATACAATGAATACAACGCGCTTTGGACACCGTGCAGTCTGCATTGATAGAAGAAAATGTTATCTGCTAACCTGAAAAAGTGTGCAGGCAATTTGGACAGATGGCTATTTTGCAGATCATGCCAAGAAAATGTTTGTACTAATAGTAGCAAAAGTTGTCTTCTAACCTGAAAAAGTGTGCCGGCAATTTCGAGATATGGTAAAATTTGAAACCGTGGCCACTGGCCACGCAAACCGGTGATAAGGGTCATTTGAATTTGTTCAATGCACCCACAATTTCTATATCCAAATCTTATCTTTAAAAGTAAGTCGTAGACATCTAATCTACCTATAAGTTGAACATCTTAAATTTTGCATTTGGTTCAAATCATTCATAATAGTTTATTTGGCAAGTTCCTGTTTATAATTAAGGTTTCAGGGTCACATAATCAAATATGATGCCACATCACACACTTTTTGTCAAGGTGTTGAAAACAGTGCAAAAAAAAAGGTTAGGCCAATGATCGTTCAAAAGGGAGACCCACACTTGTGCAGCTGATGTGGCATCACATGATTGGTTGCTTTTAACAATTATGGGTAGTCATCATCAATAATAACAACTTTAAAGTCACAACTATTGGTGCAATGTTGTCAAAAAAATTGGACATTAAATCAACAATGTGGGTATTAAATCAACAACTGCTATCACAATCATTGGAACACGCTCACGTATTGGGTCCTCTCCCCTAATCAAATTAGAATAAAATTTTTACAAACACAATTAAAAAGACTATCATTCTATTCCTATCTCGAATCTCTTCATTTTGTATGAGTAGCCTTATCTAATTTTTAAGCATAGAATCTAAAATCTATTTATTATTTCATCATATTGGAGTTTAAATTCTAAATTAAAGAATACACTAACAATTAATTTTTTTTAAAAGAATCACAATCTATTTATTTATTAGTTTATGACACTTCCAAACATTGTAAAATATTTCACTTCTCACATCTTTTTAAAAATGTTAATGCTATTGAAAATAATATTATGATATCTAATTTCATAATTACAAACTCCACAAAGGATATTCTTAGCTCTATGTACATTCACATATGATACAAAATCTCAATATTTAGTCGAATCGTAACACCATAGATTCTAGATTATTTGGTCAATCATTCTTGACTTGAGTCTTACTCATTTTGTTTGGTGCATCTTCTACCAAGGTGTACTTATTGGTTTAGATTGATCATTTGAGAGTTATCAATCCTTATTGTCCTTATTCCAAACATTAGAAGATTCTCAAGCACTATTTTTGGTTTTATTTTAAAACCCAGATTACTTTAAATCAGATTCATATTTTTTCAAATCTTTTAGACCTAATACTTTTTCCTTACACGTGATTCTTTTATCGAATTGATGAACAAAATTCAAATATATTTAACATTTGGAAAGATAAAAAAATCTTCATGATACTCATTTCTATTTGTCATGTTCCAATAACATAGTTCCAATAGATAACATAATTCCAATAACCATCACCTTATTGTCATGTTGACCCCCCAATAGCTGTCATAGTGAAAACACCATTAATAAATTTGTTTTGTATCAATAGCCGATCATTTTTTGTAATTAATTGGCCCATTTGTGCACAACTATTGGAACATTTGTCTCATTTGTGCACCGCTATTGGAACATTTGTGCACCACTATTGGGACATTTGTCAACAAGTACTAGCGAGTTTGAGTTGACGGTTACTGGAACATCTTTAGTTAGGTATCAGATGACACTTTGAAATGTGTACTTTTTGACCTTTGCACGCATAACTGATTCCACAGCGTGCATCGTCACTACCCATAAGCCAGATCAATAGCTATAAGTAGTTAAGTCGCATATGAAGACAAAAAAATTAAAATCCGATGTACCATTTAAGATCTGTGGGTGCGCGAAATTAGCTATGATAACTACTGATGCTCTTCTCCTATATGATTTTATCTAATGTACACCTGAAGTTTTACTTCAGGAAGCAATTTTTGATATTAAAAAAAATAAAGGCTTCTTAGCCCATTGGTTTTGTTTGCCAAGAATGGAGATACAGTGGGATACCGTTTGATTTGAGATTGACAACCCCAAAACCATAATATTAAAAAAAGGTCGCGCCTGCATTGAAAAGAGAAGCTCATGGTTTCTATGTGTGCTTTCTCACTTATAAATACCCTAAACCCTTTTTCCATCACTTAACGACATATCTTGCGACATAATTTCCAAGCAATTCGTGATTTGTTTACCGCATTTAACGGAAGTAGCGATGGCAGAGAGAGGTGATGAGTAGCAGAAAAATTATAGCCCTGCAACAACTCATTCTTCGCAATCCAAAAGATGAGTCGATTTCATGGCATGATTTTGTTTCGAAAGGATCTCAGATCTCTAGTAAAATTGGAAGAATGATCTCTGAAAAGCTTAGAGAGCCGAGGAATGTCTTTCATGCGGCCATTGAAGAGGGATTCTTATCCGCTTTATATACTGCAATATATTTTCTGTAATTTATGTAGTTTGACAAAGTGCTCGTTCTGGTTTTGTATGGTAATTGTCTCCGATCTTATATAAAATAGAGGGTTTCATATCTAACCCTCTGCAACTTCTGTAAATGTTCATCTAAATCTAAGATTATAATTGTCATTTCCCACTACTCCTTACTTTGTCCTTTAAAGGACTTTTTGGCTGGTACTACAAAATTGTTCATTTTTTCAATTGCAAAAAAATAATAAAATGCGATTACATTAAATTTTCAAAATGTAGCTGGTTCAATCACATCTCAAAGATAAATTAGTTAAATTAGGAGAATAAAACCAAAAACATGGTTTCAACACTAGAAAAATTTACATTAAATGAGTATGACTTTATAAGAGAATGAATGGTCACACCAATATTTGAAAGGGAGTCTTATCCATTTGGGTTATCCCATATTTCTATAACCCACAACAAGTTCTTGCCTATCATTGGTAACTAGTTTATTCTCCTCATTAATCTCTTGTGTTTGATTATGCATAGATTGAGGTATAGAGATAGAAAGCACTAGTTGATGGAGTATTTGTCATTAGGGGGGGGCCATCCACATTGCTAAGAGGTCATGGTGAAGTATTATGGAGGTGGACAACATCCAATTTGGCAACCAAAATGGTGGGGTGGAGGTGGGGTCCAACTAAATTGTCATCTTGTAGGTGGCGATGAAGGCAAAGTGGTGGCTCTCAAAGGGTTATCCTAGTGGTTATGCATTTGGTACCAGTTAGGTGGTTTGGTATCGGTAGGGGTTGAAGGAAGAACCTCAACCATTATGCAAGGGGCATTCCTCTAGTGGTTTTGCAAAGACTAGAGATGTTAAAGCTACAAAGCAACCTTGTTGACTTGAACTTAGATCTATATGAGCACACTAGTGAATCACTAATGATTTGGAGTAAATCTAGAAAAAATTATATCAATAATAAATTCAACAAATAGCAAAAAAATTATCTCTCCAAATTAAAAAAAAAAACATCTCCGATACAAAATCATGTTGTGCAACTAGCAAAACTCAAGAGGAAATTTAGTCCCATCCCTAGGGATGACATCGTGGCAAGCTTGAAAGGTAAATGTGATTATGAATTTAAAAAACAAATCTCATGATAATTAGATTTCCATTCAAAAGTATGAAGCTATGTTGAGGGTTGAGAAAAAAAATTGCCTAAAGGATCATGCCTTATTCCATTAGATGTTAGAGCCAAAGACAAGAAAAAAAAATGTCAAGACATTTGAAAGCTTGGAAAATGTTGTTCTCATATTCAATAGGTGTTATGGATCACTTGTTAGGACATAGACTTAGGTAGAAAAATATGTTTAAGATGTCATATAATAGCATTGGCAAGCAGATAACCAAACTCTTTAGTAGTAAGCACACTAAGTGATGCCACAAGAGGGCAAACTTGTCTTATACAATAGAAGAGGGAAAAGGGTTAATATAGAGATATGGAGAAAGAAAGAGGGAAAGATAGAGATATATGGGAAGAGAAAGGGAGATACCTATACAAATATATATATATATATATATATATATATATATATATATATATATATAGAGAGAGAGAGAGAGAGAGAGAGAGAGAGAGAGAGAGAGAGAGAGAGAGAGAGAGAGAGAGAGAGAGAGAGAGAGAGAGAGAGAGAGAGATTCTAAATATTTTTCAACATCAAAATAATCAAGACTGACATTATATCAAAGTGAAAGTAAATCCAAACAAATTTAATCATTTTTAATATATATTCTTTCGTCAATTATTTAATTTCATTGTCAATAAATCAATCTAAGTTCATATTAATTTAAAATTAAATTATCAAAGTGGACAAGAAATATATGTTTTCTGACTTGATTTAGCAATCATGTAAAATCCTATTTTATTTATGTGTATGATGAAGTTCCATTAGAATAGTAATCATGCAGGGTGAGAGATATACAGAGCTTGGACCATTGTGTATTATCAATTTTAGGTATCAGATGTCATACTAATTGTTTTACAAATTCAATGATATAAAAAAACTCTTTTCAAATAATTGGATAACTATTAATATGTTTTTACAAATCAAGTATTAATTGCAAGACCAATCAATCATCTCATATGTTAGAGTTATACATGAACATTTGTTCATCAAATATTCTGGTGGTCTATTCAAGGGAAAAAATGGCCTTACACAAATGTTGTTCTCAATGACACCTCTTGCTCAGGAATCTCATAATCAAATGAATTCTAACACTAAATGTCTCTAAGCATTGAGAAAGTTTATCATTAGATGATTGTGTGAGCAGAACAATAACAACTTTTGGGGTATTCAATTTCTCAATGTCACACCTCCTTGCATACACCTCTACCAATAGCCTCTGTCATGACCCCACATTTTGTAATTATTTATACATTCCATGTATATGAAATAATTCATTATTTATAATTACGCTCTAATTAACAAATTATTATTATTAAAAATATAATTGTTAATACATAATTTTTTTGGGTGCTATAAAATAATAAATGTAAAATACACAAGACTAATAATTATTATTAAATATAATTATTAATAATTTCTTATTATATAATAATAATAAAACACAAAGACTAATACTTACTACCTTATGTATACACTCATTTTTATTTCTTACCTTGCGCTAAAATACAATATTAACATATTTAAAAGGATGCTTATTAAAAGCCAAAGGCACATTATCCCTTGCACTATCGGGTATGTGCAACACACGTGACACTCAACGAAGGGACTGCGAACAAGACGCGTCGTTTTAAGACGCCTAAATGAGTTGCGGGAGAACCAGGGTGACTCCCCGAAGACGCCACCTCACCCTCGGGTCGCAACTCTTGGGGGATCCACGATAACCCTCACGCAGGGTATTAAAAGACCAATGTGCGGCGGAAGGAAAAAAAGGAAGAAAAAATACGAAAAGAATAGGGAGCGAAAGAAAGACGAAAACGCAGGAAGAAAGGAAAGAGGAACGCAGGAAGACACTCGACCGAGGGTATTTCGGGCAGAAGGACTGCGCGCAGGCAACAGGTAAGTCCGCTAGATCTTTAAATATATTTTATAGAAAAAGTAATATTAAAATATAGAACTTCATAGATAGTATATAAATTGTTAGGATGAAATAATAGCATAAGGTTCCTTATTTAAATGCATTGTGTGTTATATTAATGATAGATAAATAATGTAGTAATATAAAACAATAGATATATATATATATATATATATATATATATATATATATATATATATATATATATATATATATATATATATATATATATATATATATATATATATATATATATATATATACGTATATATGTATACGTATATATGTGACAAAATAATGAATAAATCATCAGGAATGAACAGGTAGTAAATAGTTTAATAAATAGAACTAATTAATAAACCACAAATCTTAACTAAGGAAATAATATCTTAAAGTAATTAAGGGTTAATGGACATAATATGCATTATTATTAAATTATGAATAATATGAAATAAGCAATTACATGTTTAAAACCTGGTGGGGTAGATGAGGAATTGGGCAACAGGGAATAGCAGGAACTAGGCCTCTGTCAGGTAGCCCACCCACTGCAGTTGACAAAGGGCTTCTAGCAGGAGGTCCAAGGGGGTATGCACCGTCCTTGGGCTTGATAAGCCAGGAACTAGGCCTTTGTCAGGTAGCCCACCCACTGCAGTTGACAAAGGGCTTCTAGCAAGAGGGCCAAGGGGGTATGCACCGTCCTTGGGCCTGATAAGCGCTACGGGCATTCCTAAGGTAGCTTATCCTTTTATTTCCACTAGGCATTAAACATGTAGTTGACTTATTGATATATAATAAACTCAAATGAATTCTAGACAAATTATACCTTAGATGAGTTAATCAATCATTAAGAAAAATCATTGTTTATGTGTTTCCTTAGATTTGCGAAGTTGGGACATTACAGCCTCATGATTATTCTCTTTATTTAGGTGATTGTTAAATTATTATTTTTTATAATTATTTGTAGTTTAATTGGTGAGAATGATGGTATATTTTTAGTCATGCTATCTACAAAGTTCAAATCTTTCATAAGATTAATTGGATTAGTGATTTTGATTGATTAGTTCTTTCTTCTGTCAAGATTGGGACAATTTAAATAAAGAACAAGTTCTAATTTAAACTATATATGTTTATCATGTTATAATCTACTTAAAAAGTACAAACATGTCAATATGTAGATAATCTTATTGTTTCCATCAAAAAATAAAAAATAAAATAAAATGTATAAACAAATAAATAAAGAAGATGAATATGTAATCGCGGGACAAATTTACTATTAGATATTGGATGTCCTTAATATATATAATCAAATTCATCTTTCATCTTTAACTAAATAAAAATAAAATTTATAGAACCATGCTATAAACAATAAGACTACTACTTTTCTCTTCTTAGAAAATAATCATGACAATTGTCTGCATATTGAAAATAAGGCATAGCTCTGTTTGCTTGCATTGAACATTATCCTTATTGTACAAAATTCACTCCATATTTTGACTTTCCAAATAAATATATATATATATATATATATGTGGGGGACCAAAGAATGAACCAAGGCACTTGCAAAACATAACTATCACAGTTAATCTCAAAACCCTGGTTCGCTAATATAGTGAATAGGCACTTTGTAAACACGGTTTTTAGCAGATAAAATGTTTGAATCAATTGAAGAAAAAGTTTCCTGCTAAACTGAAAAGTCGAAGCCACGTATGTAACTGGTGCCAGCGGGGGTTGTTACTTTATTCCCACATTTCGTACAATTACTTAAAACAAAGGGTTAAATTTAAAGAGCTACTGCTATTATAGTGTCTCTTCGGAGACATCCGATAAAATTGGAAAGATACAGAGAAGATTAGCATGGCCCCTGCACAAGGATGACATGCATAAATCGAGAAATGGTCCAAAATAATTTAATACCCTTTTTGCGGAGGTTTTGCAGAGGTCAATAAATTGTTCTGGTTTAATTTTTTTATGAAGGAATTAGTTAAAATTGACATCAATAATAGGTACAAGTAATTGTACATGTTGTTTGGAGTTCTTTTAAGCAAGGCCAATAAAATGTTTTTGATGATTTTTTTTATGAAGGAATTTATCAAAATTGAAATGGGGTTCTTTTCTTTAAGATTGATAAAACATTTTAAATTGATTTTTTTGTAAGGAAATTGTCAAAATTGAAATAAAGAAAATTGAACATCAATGATATGATGAATTGTACATATTGTTGAGGGCTTCTTATTTTTGTAAAATTTAATATGTATTATTTTGTATACTTTCATATCATTGGAATGTGAATTTAGGGGAGATGTGTAGATCACACTTAATATTTACTTATGGATTGTTAATATCCAAACCATTTGTAAGTGGATTTACCATCAATTTTCATAAGTGACTAAAATGATTGGATTGTATCTCTGGGTAGAAACCCTTATCTTCTTCATGTCACGAGGGCTTAACTTAGTGAACCTGGGTTATATCACCTAGGTAAAAGTACAAACGCGTGTCACACTTTTACAAAGGAAAAGACTAACACAACAATAATTGTTCAATTTCGTCGCCATAAAAGTGTCGTTTGCATTTTGAATTTGAAGATGATGTAAATTGATGATATGTGTAAAATTTATTGAAGTTTAAGTCTACTATTTTTCATTAAAAAAATCAATAATTTATATGTTTTTTTAGCTTTAAAGTCTATTTTTTTATTGCAGAAAAACGCTGAAAAACAGGGGGTTTAGTTCACACCTCAAAAGAAAATGTAAATCAACTTTTTTTTTTCTGATTTTGATATCCGTTATAGATCACATATTTATACAGTGCATGAAAAAAAAAAATTATTTTGTGATCCATATTTTCTTTGTAATAGCATTTGGAAGTCGAATACACCAGAATTTGACAGTTTTTGTCTTCCACCACAATTTGTCTATTCAATTTATGATAATCAAAAAAATAAAAATACCCTTTTCGAGAAGACTCTTTCTTCTAGTGAACCATATTTTTTTCAATTTTTTTTGAAGTAATTCAATATTTTTTTTTGTTTTTCAAAACAGCATATTATCGAACAAAAGAATACCTAGTTGTAGTATTTTTATTTTTTTATATATTAAATGTAATCAAAACATTAAAAAAATTATATGAGTAGAATCGTGACTTCGATGTTTACAAAAGGGTATTTTTAATAAGTTTAATTTAGCTATTGAATTTTGTTGAAGAAGTGCTAAGTTTGAGAAAAACATCATTTTTGTTGATGTGGCTACCACTTGGCATTCCACATAGGTCGTTCTGACCGGAAATGTTTCGGCCAGAACCCTTTCTAGCTAGAACTGTGAGGGCCGACGCAACAGGTCGCTTGAACCACACATAAAAAAGACTTATTTTTTTCATTAAAAAAACCAAAACAATCAAGTGCGAAAATAATAAGAGTTATTTTTGCAAAAAAATCATTTTTTTTTTTCAAATAAAGTGGCATTTTGGAGCGAGTATGAAAATTATAAAGGGGCGAATATTTCTAAATTTATAAAGGGGCGAAGATTTTGAATTTTTTTTTGGAAGGCGTCTATCCTTTCCAAGTATGTTATTTTAAATTTTCAATCATGCTTAATTTACAATATTAGATGTTTTTGGAAATTAAATATTTTTTAGATTAAATTTAAAATTTTATTTTATTATTCGTTAATTACGCTTCAATCATTTGTTTTCAATTATGTTATCTTAAATTATTTTTTAAATTATTGTTATTAAATCATGTTATTAATGTTCTAGTCACATAAATCTGTCCACTTAATTAAATGAATATTTAGTATTTATTTGATTATTTAACCATCAATCAATAATTAATTAAATTAATATTTAATTAATTCATCATAACCCTCTTCTCCTATTAATTAAATAATTATTCAATTTATTTGATTTAATTCACTTAACCAAATTCAGACCATTAATTAAATGAATAAATCATATTTGTTTAATTAAATCTTCTCTCACATTTAAATAAATTAATATTTGTTTAAATCCCCCAAAATCCCACCTCTCACATTTAAATAAATTAACATTTATTTAAATCACCTTTATCCTCCACCCACTTGTATTTTCCTACAAATGCAAGTTGCACAACTATTTTAAATAAATAAATAAATAAATAATTTATTTAAAATCCTATTTATCCTCACCCACTTGAAACCTTTAATGGTTTCCCTTAAAGTCTTCAAACTTAATGGCTTCCTTCTAGAGTCTTATCAAGCCTTTAATGGTTTCCCTTAAAGTCTTCAAATTTAATGGCTTCCTTCTAGAGTCTTCTTAAGCCTTTAATGGTTTCCCTTAAAGTCTTCAAACTTAATAGCTTCCTTTTAGAGTCTTCTCAAGTCTTTAATGGTTTCCCTCAAAGTCTTCAAGCATTTAATGATTTATCTTCCTTTTTCTCATATAAATAAATTAAGATTTATTTAAATAAAATCCAAAATTCAAATTCACATTTGAATAAATAAATATTTATTTGAATATCTATCCAAATGCAAATTACACTATTTAATTGAAATAAATGATTTTATTTTAATTGAAAATCCCAAAATTCCCCCCACTTGCATTCTCCTACAAAATCCACTTGCATGCCTAAATCTCTTCTAGATTCTTCTAACTCCTTCTAATTACCCTAATTCACCCCCTAAATATTGTCACATTCCTAAGCAACTTGGAGTCACTTCTCAAAGCCCTCAAAGTCTTTGAAAGGCATTTAAGGCTTTAAGTCTTCAAATGGTTAACCTCTAAAGTCTTCCAAACCATTAAAGGCTATTACATAACCATTTATGGTTAACTCACCTTTTACCTTTGGTTAGAAACTTTCCTCTAACGTAACCATCCTTTTGACTCATGGGTCTCTTCAAAGCATTTATTTCTTTGACTAAGGTAACCATTTAACCCTTGCACATTCATTTATCCCTTGGATAAAAGGAATATCCATTAACCTAACCCTAACCCAACCCCCTAGGGTAACCATCATGTCCCCTCAAGCATTTAATGTTCTTTATCTCTCCTCTCAAGCCTCCTCATGGTGACACTTGTCAACATGGGATTGGGTTGAAAGTCTCACATGGATTGAATATCTTTCAATCCTAACCCTTGTTAAGATTGCTCAATCTTAACCCTTCATTTCCCTATTTCTTCTATAAATAGAACCCTTTTCCTCAAGCAAAGAAGGAAGCATTAGAGTATTGTTGTTATACTGGTATTAGCATAGAGATTTTTCATAGCATCACTATCTACACTTGCATAGCATTTGCTTATCATATTCAACCATTTTGAATCTCCATATGGCATCCATGGTTAGTGCTAAAAGCTGAGAGCTACACTCATGTGGAACTTGAAGAGGAGAGGAACAAGGGAGGAGCAACTATGAGCATCTTGATTAGCATTTTGAGGAATTTTCTAATCCTTTTTGTAGAGCATCAAATGTTATTAAATCATGTTCATTGTACATTGCATAGTCAAATGTAGAATCCAAGTAAACTTAATTTCTTACTCTTTAGATCAATGCTCTTATTTCTTGAATGTTATTTTTTCATTTTCTAAACTTTAAAAATTGGATTTTAAGACAAATGATCTAAATGGATGAAATTTACACATGTTTCATTTATTTAATTTAAAAAGTTTAAGAAAACAAAATTATTTATCATGTTCAACATTTTCAATATCAAAATCTACATTTTCATTTTCATTTTCAATAACTTGCTTAACATTTTCAAATTCAATTTCTTCTTCACTTGAAGTAACATTTGCAAATTCTTCACCGATATTTGACATACCTTCGGTTCTCCTTCTATGACCCTCTCTCTCTCTCTCTCTCTCTCTCTCTCTCTCTCTCTCTCTCTCTCTCTCTCTCTCTCTCTCTCTCTCTCTCTCTCTCTCTCTCTCTCTCTCTTTTTATATATACTTATATTTGGCCATATATCTGATTTTTATTCATATTTTTCCCTAGCCCTACAAAAAATTCTCGTTGGCGCCCATATTTTGAATGTTGGCTCCTTAATGCAAACAAATTGGATATTGGATATAATCCAATATCCGTTCTTTACATGTAAGAAAAGTGAGAGAGATACTTGAGGGAGATGAAGAGAGGAATAGAGAGAGAGAGAGAGAGAGAGAGAGAGAGAGAGAGAGAGAGAGAGAGAGAGAGAGAGAGAGAGAGAGAGAGGGGGGGGGGAGAGGGGGGGAAGTGGAGAAAGGTAGATAGAGGGGGGGGAAGGGGAAAGGGGAGAGATAGAGAGATGGAGAGTGATACAGAGAGACAAAGAAGAGGAGAGGGAGAGAGAGGGGGGGAGAGAAGGAGAAAGGGAGATAGAGGAGGGAAGGGGAGAGAGAGAGAGAGAGAGAGAGAGAGAGAGAGAGAAGGGAGGGAAGAGAGAGAGAGAGAGTCAGAGAGTGAGACCAAAAGACATAGAAGGGGAGAGGAAGAGAAAGACAGAGAAGGCGAAAGGGAGAGAAAGAGGGAGAGTGAGAGAAAGAGGGAGGGAGAGAATGGGATCATATACTGGTTTATTATTGAACCTCATGCTTTCTCTCAGGGAGTGATTTGAACTTATTTTTGTAAGCATTATTGACACTACTATTTATTTTGTAATAATGGTTCATCTTCCCACCTTAGGACACAATATGACCCGTTACCTAATACCACATGACCCCTTAGGACAACATGTGTTGTCGTTAGGGGTCGTATGGCATCCTAAGGAGTCATATGGTGTCCTATGACCCCTTAGGATACCATACGACCCCTAACGATACCATATGACCCCTTAGGTGTCGTATGGTGTCCTAAGGGGTCATATGGTCTCTTATGATCCCTTAGAACACCATATAGTGTTGTTAGGGGTTGTATGGTGTCCTAAGGGGTCATATGGTTCCCTATGACCCATTAGGACACCATATGACCCATAATGACACCATATGACCCCTTAGGTGTCGTTAGAGGTCATATTGTATCCTAATAGGTCATATGGTGTCCTATGACCCCTTAGGACACCACAAGACCCCTTAGGACACCATATGTTGTTGTTAGGGGTTGTATGGTATCCTAAGAGGTCATGTGATGTCTTATGACCCCTTAGGACACCATATGACCCCTTAGGTGTCGTTAGGGTTTGGATGGTGTCCTAAGGGGTCATATGGTGTCTTATGACCCCTTACGACACCATATGACCCCTTAGGTGTCGTTAGGGGTCATCTTGTGTCCTAAGGAGTCATATGGTGTCCTATGACCCCTTAGGACACCATATGAGCCCTTGGCACACCATATGGTGTCGTTAGGGGTCGTATGGTGTCCTAAGGGGTCATATGGTGTCCTATGATCCCTTAGGACACTATATGGTGTTGTTAGGGATTGTATACTATCCTAAGGGGTCATATGGTGTCCTATGACCCCTAAGGACACCATACAACCCCTAATGACACATATGACCCCTTAGGACACCATATGGTGTGGTTAGGGGTCATATGGTGTCCAAAGGGGTCATATGGTGTCCTATGACCCCTTAGGACACCATATGACCCCTAACCACACCATATGACCCCTTAGGTGTCATTAAGGGTCATATTGTTTCCTAATGGGTCATATGGTGTCATATGACCCGTTAGGACAACATATGAGCCCTTATGACACCATATGGTATCATTAGGGATCATATGGTATCCTAAGGGGTCATATGGTGTCATATGACCCCTTAGGACACCATACGACCCCTAATGACACCATATGACCCCTTAGGTGTCGTTAGGGGTCATATGGTGTCCTAAGGGAACATATGACACCATATGACTCCTTAGGCTCATATGGTGTCCTAAGGGGTCATAGGACACCATATGACCCGTTAGGACACCATACAATGCCTAACGACACCATATGACCCCTTAGGTATCATTAGGGGTCCTATGGTGTCCTAAGGGCTCATTTGGTGTCCTCTAACCCCTTAGGACACCATATGACCCCTTAGGTGTCGTTAGGGGTCATATTGTGTCCTAACGGGTCATATGGTGTCATATGACCCCTTAGGTATCATTAGGGGTCATATGGTGTCCTAAGGGGTCATGTGGTGTCCCATGAATGGGACACCATATTAGCTCTTAGGACACCATATGGTGTCATTAGGGGTCGTATGTTATCCTAAGGGGTCATATGGTGTCTTGTGACCCCTTAGGACACTATATGATCCATAATGACACCATATGACCCCTTAGGTGTCATTATGGGTCATATTGTGTCCTAATGAGTCATATGGTGTCATATGACCCTTTAGGTGTTGTTAGGGGTTGTATGGTGTTCTAAGGGGTCATATGGTGTCCCATGACCCCTTAGGACACCATATGAGCCCTTAGGACACCATATGGTGTCGTTAAGGGATGTATGGTGTCCTAAGGGGTCAAATGGTATCTAGTGACCCCTTAGGACATCATATGACCCCTAACTACACCATATGACCCCTAAGGTGTTGTTAGGGGTCATATTGTATCCTAACGAGTCATATGATGTCATATGACCCCTTAGATGTTGTTAGGGGTTGTATGGTGTCCTATGAGCCCTTAGGACACCATATGGTGTCGGTAGGGGTCGTATGGTGTCCTAAGGGGTCATATGGTATCCTATGACCCCTTAGGACACCATATGACCCCTTAGGTGTTGTTAGCGGTCATATTTTGTCCTAACAGGTCATATGGTGTCCTATGACCCCTTAGGACATCACATGACCCCTTAGGACACCATATCTTGTCGTTAGGGGTCGTATGGTGTCCTAAGAGGTCATGTGGTGTCATATGACCCCTTAGGACACCATATGAACCCTTAGGTGTCTTTAGGGGTTGTATGGTGTCCTAAGGGGTCATATGGTGTCCTATGACCCCTTATGACACCCAATGACCAATGACGACACCATATGACCACTTAGGTGTTGTTAGAGGTCATCTTGTGTTCTAAGGGATCATATGGTGTCTCGTGATCCCTTATAATATGATATGATCCCTTGGGATACCATATGGTGTCTAGGGGTCATATGGTGTCCTATGACCTCTTAGGACACCATATGAGCACTTAGGACACCATATGGTGTCGTTAGGGGTCATATGGTGTCCTAAGGGGTCATATGGTCTCCTATGACTGCTTAGGACATCATACAACCCCTAATGACACCATATGACCCCTTAGGACACAATACGACCCATAGTGAAACCATATGGTGTCCTAAGGGGTCACCAGACACCATATGACCCCTTGATGAAAAAAAAAAATTTAATGACTTTTTTTGGCCATAGGGCCTAGATACTTATTTTTGAACATGCGATAATTTCTAACCAATGAAGTTTGCCTTTGATTTTCAGATTTTCTCTTGCAATATATGCATCAACTACTTGTACAACGTGACACATTTTCTTGGTACACTTGAAATGGGTGAATAATTATATGTCTAATTTCTTTTGGTTTACCATATGCTTAAGTATGAGGGTATTTACATAATTAAAGATGTAAATTAAATCAATAATCATTGGGTATTCATATCAAATATTTATCTTACATTTTATATTGTGTATAATCTTTTACTATAAATCAATGTTTTGTAAATATATTATTGAGGATCTATTTATGGGTTCTCACTTAGACAACAAAATAAATAAGATGGACCTATAATAAATAAAATTGTACCTATAGCTTGAATTTCACTCCTCTAATCTCCACTTATAGTGCCTTCTCCTCCTTAGATCACTCCCACTATGCTAGTCAAAATTATCTAGTATATCTTTGACTTAAATGTTACATCGCCTCATGAAAAGAATTCTCCTCCATATAACTCCACTTATGCTACTCACAATTCTTCAATACTCATTTAACACGACTAATGTGCTTCTTATCTCCTCTTGTATGGAATCCTCCTCCTTATTACTACATTAACTAGTCCTTATCTTTTATTGCTCCTATAGCTTAAATTTTGTTCCTCATTTCTCCTCTTATAGGGCATCTTCCTCATTATTACTACTTTTGTGAGACTCACTAATCTCCAACACTCCTTCAACTTGAACATCATGCACTCTTTCTCCTATAAAGTATCTTTGTTATTGCTTCATGATATTTTTAGTGAAGGTCATATCACATACTTTACCAACTTAAGTGGGATTACCACTTTAAGATGTCATTCCAAAACCAAGGGATGCTTAAGGAGATTTGAAACCTTATCTCTAGCATAAGAAACAAATGGTCCTATCAAGTGACAACCACCTTATCAATAATCATTAGGGATCAATGTTAAAATATTAATAGTATACAAATATTTTAATATGTTTATTTTTTCACAATTTTTTATAAAAACTCATTAAAGAATTTCATTTAAAGTTAGATATGACAGTTGTGGAAATGAAATGTTTAATTGAACATATCATAGGTGTAAAAATTAAGGATATAAAAATATCATTAAAAAATAAGTACCTATGATATATGGTAAATATAAATAATTTTTATATTAGAGTTGTGTGCTCGGAGGGGTTATGGCAATTTCAATATATATTGTGGTAAAAATAAAAACCATGAGTATTATTTGGGAATCTGTGATTGAAGCTGATACATAGCCATTTTTGAAAGTGAATTTCCTAGAAACATACAATGGGTAAGTTATAACAACATTTTTTAAATTATGTTGATTTTCTTTGAGTAAATTACTATGAAAACTATTTTGGAGGCATCATGGCAAGGGCATCAACAAGATGCAAGGGAAGGAATATAATCACTCTTGGAAAATCTTGAAAAGGATGATACATTAGTTAACATATGGGGTCTAAGAAATTGAATCTACAAGGGAAGATAAAACTAAGATTATGTATGATATTTTGTCATTAAGGAAGAGATAACAACCATGAGAAGAGAATTCAATACGTTATTCAAGAGAATTGAGCCTGTTGTGATTTATATGGAATCTAAGGGTGTGGTTTGTCATCATAAGATTTACAAAGAAGACTTGTCTTCTAAAAAATATGATGCTTTTAAGATTGATTCAAATCTAAGGATGATTTTTCACACAAATAATTTAATAGGTAGCACTCATGTGAGATGTTAGAACCTATTACAAAAGAAGGAGAATGACAACAACAAATTTTCCACACCAACAACCTACAAGCAATCATATATGTGTACTAAATAGTTGTAGAGGATATGCAAAAGGTTTGCCTCCCAAAGCAGATCATGATCATGTCATTCATTTATAGTAATAGGGAACTACTGCATCCATCACCACTTCTTTGAGGATATGCCCACAAGTTACAACAATATAAGAACACATTCAACAATAGGAAGAGGTACCCATTACTCTTAAGGAGGTCAAGGAAAAAATAGAATAAAATAAGAGGCAAGTGTATCAAGATAGAATCTTGACAAATACATAACATAGAATAAAATAAGAGGCAAGTGTATCAACATAGAATCTTGACAAATACATAACATAGAATAAAATAAGAGGCAAGTGGATCAATATATACCCTTTTAGGAGGATAAAATTATAACATTCAAAATGCATTTGATTGATGTTTTGTTATATGATAACATGACCCTTCTTTTAATTAAGCATGTATACATGGATTTCCCTTTAATGCATTTAATATTTTTCTTTTGATGTTATGCATGTGTATTGTTCTATTTATAAATAGCATTTAGAGGTAAATGTTAATATGGTATGGCATATAATAATAACATTTAGTTTTATCTACCTTATGCAAGCCGCTCAACATTGCTTGATTTATAACACCAATAATTTACCTCACTCTACAATTTCCTGCTCTGTAATTTTTTGAAATTCCTCCTATGCCTATCATTTCTGTTGGGGAGGGCCAGGGCTCCCTAGATCCTATCCCCCTCGGCTGTCCTGGAGATTTGTTCGGATTTGGCTCTTGTGTTGCACACCCAAGGTGCTAGGTGGGCTTCCTAGATTGATGTTTGCAATGTGGTGCTGCACGAGACCCCCTACCTTGCGAAGCTTCCACCGGTGGCCCTCAACTTGGATCACCCCAAAAAGGATCCCAAGACTCAGGTTGTGGGACCTTTTCCTGGGGAAGCTCAAGAGAGCTCCTAGAAAGGTGCCCTTGTTGGTAATTCCAAGTCAGATATTTCGTCTCTGCTGCCAAAAGTTACTAATGGTGAGGAGGGCCCCAAGATTTGCCCCCCACATAGTATCATGGATAATATAGCTTCCTCCCTTCACCTTTGCCTGGTAGGAAGATTCTTAGCCTTCAGACCCACTATAGATATGGTGAGAAGATGGGTCGGTTCTAGATGGAAAATCAAAGGGAATGTCTTGGTCTCTGCTATGCCTGGTGGACTCTTCCTTTTTAGATTTATTGCAGAAGAAGACTTTATCTATATTATGTCTGGTTCATGGTATTATGGTAAACATTACCTTACTCTCTCCAAGTGGAAGTTGGGGTTTGACCTAAGTGCAGACCTCCTTAGACTGGCGCTAGTTTGGATCAAACTCCCAGGCCTCCCTCTGGAATTTTGGGACGATACCATTTTTAGATGGATTGGTATCTCATTTGGTCATTTTGTTGTTGTCGACAATGTGATGATGCAGAAGTCCAAACTTGTTTATGCTCGCCTTTGTGTGAATGTGGTTGTTAAAAACCCCCTCCCTAATTTCATTGCCCTTAAATCCAAATGGGGTAAATGGACACAGGTTATTGTCTATGAGAACGCATCCCTGTATTGTCAAAGGTGTGGCAAACATGGTCATGTTATTGTGAATTGTCTAACACCACAACCTCTGGTGGAAAAGTAGAAGGAGAAGCTATCCCTGGGTATTGTTATTGGGGAGGTAGCTAAGAATGGTAACCCCCCGGCTTCTGACAATACTGTGGGTTAGTCCAAGAACTTGATGGAAAAGGTGGGCCCTCAAGATACCACTAAGGAGGGCTACCCCTTCTTGGCTGGTATTTTTAACACGATAGTCACGCCTGACTCCAAAATGGTTCCTACCCCCTCGAGGAGATGCTTGGGCCTAGAGCTAGAAGAAGGAGAGATTCCCCAAGCGAAGATAGAACAAGAAGGTCTTAAAGTGGAGGTGAGTATCAAGGAGAAGAAAGGACACAATGTATCTACCCTGCCAACAATCGTGCAGTTGATACCCAATTCAATGGGAAGTTGTGGGAGGAATATCTAGAGCACTCGTGCTGGGGCCTCGCCTACCACAGGGTTTGGTTTGGACCCAACCTCCTCTTCGTCTGCTACCAGATCTACTAGGGATATCACCACTCTCTTTAATGGAAGTCACTCTGCCCCGTCATCGTCGATGGATAAGGAAAAGGGGGAATGGCAGGAACCGAAAAGAAAAACTAGACAAAATAAGAAGGCAGATGTGGGAAACAACCCTAAACCAGGCAGACCCTCAGAGAGGACCCTCAGAACTAAGGCAATGGCTAGGGAAATTTCCAGTGGAAGGGATTTAACTTTGGAGACAACTCAGAAGGGCAAGAAATGAAGTTCCTTTCATGGAACTTAAGGGGTTTAAACAACCCCCTAAAGTAGTATGCTCTTAAGAAATGCATACTCACCAATAGGTTTGATATTATCCTAATCCAGGAGGTGAAAATGACTTACCAAAATTTTGCTACGCTTGTTGACAATTTATGGCTGGGTGTTGCCTTTCATTATGGAGAGGCGGAAGGTGCTTCAAGAGGAATTGCCACTCTTTGGAATAAGAACAAGCTAGATGGGCTCGCGGTTGGCTCTTCTCATAGCTTTCTTTCCACGAGGTTCACTATGAATAACTTCTCTTGGTTCTTATTTAACATTTATTCTCCTAATACTACATATGGTCGGGTTCTGATCTGGGAGGAAATCACTACCTTCCTTACTAACAATAAGGAGGACTTGTTTATGTTAGTTGGGGATTTCAACACGCCCCTTTATCCTTCTGAGAAGATAGGAGGTCTAATTGACTATAGTGAGAGCATGCTTGACTTTGCCGACTTCATCAGAAATAATGAGTTACTTGATCTTGAACTTCAAGGAAACCCTTTCACTTGGTCTAACAACAGAAAAGGATCCAATCTGATTCAGGTCAGGTTGGACAAGTTTTTGATCTCTACTAAGTGGAACATGGGAATAAATTGCTCGCTCTAGTCTCTCCCATGCACTATCTCTGACCACTCCCTTGTAAGGAAAGCAAGTGCGAAAATTCACTTCCCTAATGTCAATTTGCAAGGGAAAACATATTAGTATTTATAAATTTACAACTTTTACAAAATATGGCACAAGCATGAACATACACAATAAACAACACAAAGATAGAACATACAAAGTTAACGTGGGAAAACCCTTTTAGGAGAAAAACCCACCACCAACAGAAAATCTTTATTATCAGTATGTCAAATACAATAAAGTTCAGTCTGCAGACTTCCTTTCACTCTATCAATCAATCATTCTCGATATAACATATGACACTTAGATCACACTATAATTACAGATCGCTTAAAAAGCTATCAGAACTTGTAACCATATATTCAGTTCACATTCGGCTTCAAATACCAAACTAGTTGACCATTCATCTAAGCAACTGCAACAACAACTTGAAGTCTGACCATCTGCCTACGTTGGTCTGCATTCATGGAAAACCAATTATCCCACATGCAGCAAGGAGTCGGGTCGGTTCGTATTCAGATACACTGACAGTTTCATCCTTAGTGTCTGAGTGTTCAACTTTTTGGATCTTGATTCAAACTCACATCCGCAATCGGTCTCTGCTCCATCGGCCATCGAGATAGCTTTCAACCAATAGAGCAGATCGCCCGATGATACCTGATCATCGAAGGTGACTCCATCAAGTCATCGGTAAAACACAGGAAGTGTTACCCCAATCTCCAATAACCAAGAGTGGACCTCATCGGCTCATCAGAATCAACACTGTGAGGTTACCCCAATCTGCATTGTTATCCCGATAACCTAAAGTGGTCTCATCGGGTCATCGACTCATGCCCAAAACTGCTATGGACTGATAAGTGAAGCACTCTGAGACAAAACAAAGTGGACTCATTGGGACTTCAGCATAGCCTTTATCACATCGACTCGATTGTCGATATCAACTCGATCATCAAAGGCGACTTCATTGAGTGTTGACTTAACTCCAGACCGGAACCTCCGATAGCCGATGAGAACCCAGACCACCTAAGATAGCTTCATCGGGTCATCGACACAACTCTGATGCAGTCTTTCCGAAAGCCGAAGTTATCCTGATGAACGAAGTCGACTTCATCGGGTCATCGGAATAACATCAAACCTACTCCTCCGAGCTCCAATAAAAGAGGATACATCAACAAGAGTCATGCCGATAGAACTCACAGATTTCCTTCACACTGTTTCATCGGCAAGAGTTAACTTGATAAGTATGAACAAATTTCAAGTGAATTAGAGGCACATTTCCAACAAACTCCCACTTGACGAGGAATTCACAGGAGTGATTACCATTTCAGATGTTTCTAAGGAACATGGGTATCAAGACCCATAGAATTGGAACACCACCTGAACTTGTGTGTGCTCACCAGTTTTGTCAAGGCATCTGCAACATTTTCCAGAGTTTCTACCTTGTTAAGATAAACTATTCCATCTTCCACAATGTCATGAATGAAGTGATACTAAACATCAACATGCTTCGATCTGGCATGGAAAGTAGGATTCTTTGCCAAACATATGACACTCTGACTGTCACTCTAGATTTCAACCTGCCCTGCATCAAAACCAATATTTGAACTCAAACGCCTAAGCCAGACTGCTTCTTTACAAGCATGTGTGGCCGCCATGTATTTTGCCTCTGTAGTGGACAAAGCGACTATAGCTTGCTGCTTGCTCATCCAACTAATTGCGACAAAAACATATCCACTAGTGGATCTCATGTTGTCAATATCCCCTGCCTAATCAAAATCCTTTTAACCACAAATGCTGAGAGTTCTCTTTGAATCCTTCAGATTACCATGATAACACAATGCAAAGTCTGAAGTACCCTTCAGGTATCTAAACACTCTCTTTACAACATCCCAGTGCGATCTCCCTTAATTCAACATAAACGTGCTAAGTACTCCCACTGGTTGGGCAATGTCTGGTCTTGTATAGACCATAGTATACATCAGACTTCCTATAGCACTTGCATAAGGTACACTTTTCATATCTTCAATCCCTTTTGGAGATTTCGGAGTGTCAAGCGCAGACAACTTAGTTCCCTACAAGATGGGAACAACTTGTGGTTTGTAGTCAAACATATGAAACCTGTAAAGAACATTGGTTATATACTTTCTCTGGCTGAGCCAAAGTTTCCTCTTAGATCTATCCCTTTTGATCTCCATTCCCAGAATGTAATGTGCTGCTCCTAAGTCTTTCATTTCAAATTTCATAGAAAGCTAAGATTTTAAATCTGAAATCATACCTTTTGTGTTTTATATGAACAACATATCATCTGCATACAAAGCTATGATAAGAATCCTATCACCATCAGTTTTGTAGTAAACACAATGATTAACCTTTGATCTCACAAATCCCAAGGACAAAACAAATGTATCATACTTTTGATACCACATTCTGGGAGACTATTTTAAACCATACATAGACTTCTTGAGTTTGTATACCAGATATTCTTTACTTTTTTCAACAAAGTGCTCAGGCTGGGACATATAAATTTCTTCTTCAAGATCACCATGAAGAAATGTTGTCTTCACATCCATCTGCTCAATCTCCCAATCATATGTTGCTGCAAGTGATAAGAGAAATCTGATAGACGTCAGCTTAGCTATAGGAGAGAAGATTTCCCCATAGTCAATACCTTCTTTTTGCAAATACCCCTTTGCAACCAGTCTTGCTTTGTACTTGTCAATGCTGCCATCTGGACCATACTTGTTTTTAAATACCCACTTGCAGCCTATAGGCTTTCTGCCTTTAGGCAATGGCACGAAATCCCAAGTTCCATTTTTATCCAATGATGACATTTCATCATTCATGGCTTCCAACCAGGAATCTGAATCAAGCATTTTAGTTGCTTCTTTGACAATCCTAGTCTCATCAGTATCTGCAAGTAAAGCATAAGCACAATTAACATTCAACATAGAGTGACTGTACTTATTAGGTGTATACCTATTAGGTTGCCGCCTCTCTCGAGTAGATCTTCTCAACTCTGATGTTGAGGCTTCTTGAGATTCCACAGGAGACTCATCATCATGTTCTTCTTCAAAACTACTTGAACTACTTGAACTCTCCTCATCTGGACCATACTTGTTTTTAAATACCCACTTGCAGCCTATAGGCTTTCTGCCTTTAGGCAATGGCATGAAATCCCAAGTTCCATTTTTATCCAATGATGACATTTCATCATTCATGGCTTCCAACCAGGAATCTGAATCAAGCATTTTAGTTGCTTCTTTGACAATCCTAGTCTCATCAATATCTACAAGTAAAGCATAAGCACAATTAACATTCAACATAGAGTGACTGTACTTATTAGGTGTATACCTATTAGGTTGCCACCTCTCTTGAGTAGATCTTCTCAACTCTGATGTTGAGGCTTCTTGAGATTCCATAGGAGACTCATCATCATGTTCTTCTTCATAACTACTTGAACTACTTGAACTCTCCTCATCTTCAGGTATCTCTGGAGATTCTTCTTTGGCTGGAGGAATTTCAACCTCAGCTTCTCCTCTCTTTTCTATATTATGATCTAGTGACATAGGCTTCAGCTCATAAAAAATCACACTTTTGTTGTATACAACCTTACTAGTCACTGGATTCCAAAGTTTGTATTCTTTCACACCAACTCCATAGCTAATGAAGATATATTTCATCTCTTTTTTATCCAGCTTAGGTCTATTCACATCAAGCACATGAGCATATGCCTCTCCGCCAAAAACACAAAGGTGCCTTAAAGAAGGTTTCTTACCAGACCATGCTTGCATAGGTGTTTTATCAACCAATGTTGAAGTAGGAGAACAATTCAGCTGGTAACACATTGTAGCCACTGCTTAAGCCTAGAATTTTTGTTCCAGCCCAGCTCCACTTAGCATGCTTCTTTCTTTCTCCATTAGAGACCGATTCAACCTTTCAATGACTCCATTTTGTTGGGGAGTGTAAGGTATAGTTTTATGTCTCTTAATTCCATGATCAACACAATACTTGTCGAAATATGCACTACAATATTCACCACCATTGTCTATTCTTAAACATTTAATCCTTCTCCCAGTCTGATTTTCAACAAGGTTCTTAAATTCCTTAAACTGACTGAAGACTTCTGATTTACTTTTAAGAAAATACACAAATTCCCTTCTTGAATAATCATCTACAAAAGATACATAGTACTTAAACTTAGACAGAGAAGGGACATCCACTGGACCAAACACATCATAGTGAACATAATGCAAAATGTCAGAATATTTATGAGAACTGGAATAAAACTGAACACGATTATGTTGTCCATATATGCAGTGCTTGCAGAAATTGAACTCAAAGCTACAAACATCCAGACCTTCAACCAGATTCTTATTCTTCAAGGCTTTTAAACCTTTTTCATCTATGTGGCCCAACCTATTATGCGAGAGCATTGGTTTCTCAGCAGGAAGTTTAGCTTCCAATGAATTAGCATTATGCATCATTACAGTTGTCTTAACTGACTTTTTCAGAGGTCACATTACAACATATAGGTTGAGCATTTAACTTATATAAAGTACCAAAACGATCACCCTTTGCGAATACAATGGAACCCCTAGTCATCTTGCAACCACCAGATACAAATGTAACTTGTACTCCAGCATCATTAAGTTTACTTACAGTGAGAAGATTTCTTGCCGGACTTGGTATATGAAGGACTCCATTTATACCCTTCACTCTACCATTTGGGAACTGAATTTTGATTCTGCCTCTCCCTACAATCTTCAACGTAGAATCACTAGCTAGGTATACCTTTCCACCAGTATACGGTTCATACTTTGAGAACTACTCCTTGTGGGAGGTCATGTGGAAAGATGCGCCAAAATCTACTAACCAGGTGTCATCTGAGGTAGGCACTGCCAGGGCTGCTACAAATGCATCTACATCACTTTGAAAAGACTCAGTGTCAGAATACTTCTTCTTCTTCTCCTCCTCCTTGCAATCCTTTCGCATATGCCCTTTCTGCCCACAGTTCCAACACTTCACCTTTGACTTCTTGCCTGGATATTTAAATCTCTCTTGAGACATGGACTTCTTTCCTTTCTTCTTGTCTTTGTCCTTCAGTCTACCTCGAACAAAGAGTGCATCTTTTGTTGTCTCAAAAGACTTCTTTATCATTTCTTCTGATAAAAGAGTATTAACCACAGTATCCATCTTGAACTAGGTCATAGTACTACCGATAGCCATCACTAAGTGATCCTTGGAGTCAGGAAATGAACACAATAGAAGCATGCAACGTTCCTTTTCCTGAATGGACACACCAACAGAAGTTAACTGTGCAAGAACCATGTTGAATGCATTCAAGTGGTTTGCCAATGGTGTTCCTGCATCCATCTTCAGAGAGTACAATTTCTTCCTCAAGAAAAGTTTGTTCACCAAGGATTTGCCTTGATAAATATCTCCCAACTTACTCCAGAGAAGATGTGTAGTCTTCTCCTCATGGACGTTTAACAAAACAAAATCAGCAAGACATAGCCTGATTAGACCCCTTGCCTTCCGGTCAGCTAAGTCCCAATCTTCTTGCTTCATGCCTGAAGGTTTCTGTGCAATCATAGCAATCCAAAGGTCTTTGTCGACCAGTAAGCCTTCCATCTTGAGTTTCCATAGTTCAAAACTGGAACCATTAAATTTCTCCATATCTATGCGTCGTGAGGTGCTCGCCATCTTAACCTGTAAAATGTACAAGTAGACACTCTGCAAGACTCCCACTGAAACAAAATTGACACAAAAAACCAACCCTGCCTAACAAGGATAACAAAATGGGCCAAGCTCTGATACTACTTTTAAGGAAAGCAAGTGCAGAAATTCGCTTCCCTAATGTCAATTTGAAAGGGAAAACAAACTAGTGCTTACAAATTTACAACTTTTACAGAATATGGCACAAGCATGAACATACACAATAAACAACACATAGATAGAACATACAAAGTTAATGTGGGAAAACCCTTTCGAGAGAAAAACCCACAACCAACAGAAAATAACTTTATTATCAGTATGTCAAATACAATAAATTTCAGTCTGCAGACTTCCTTTCACTCTGTCAATCAATCGTTCCAGATATAACATATGACACTCAGATCACACTGTAATTACAGGTCGCTCAAAAATCTATCAGAAGTCGTAACTATATATTCGATTCACATTCGGCTTCAAATACCAAACTGATTGACCGTTCATCTAAGCAACTGCAGCAATGGCTTGAAGTCTGACCGTTTGCCTACGTCGGTCTGCATTCATGGAAAACCAATTATCCCACATGCAGTGGGGAGTTGGGTCGGTTTGTATTCATATACACTGACAGTTTCATCCTTAGTGTCCGAGTGTTCACCTTTTTGGATCTCGGTTTGAACTCACATCTGCAGTTTGTCTTTGCTCCATCGGCCATCAGGATAACTTTCAACTGGTAGAGCCAATCACTGAAGGTGACTCCATCGGGTCATCGAAAAAACACAGGAAGTGTTACCCCGATCTCCGATAACCAAGAGCATACATCATCGACTCATTGAAACCAACACTGCGAGGTTACCCCGATCTGCAGTGTTATCTTGATAACCTAAAGTGGTCACATCGGGTCATCAGCTCACGCCCAAAACTACTATCTCGATAAGCGAAGCACTCTGAGACAAAACATAGCGGACTCATCGGGACTTCAGCGTAGCCTTCATCACGTCGACCCGATTGTCGATATCAACCTAATCGCCGAAGGTGACTTCATCGGGTATCGGCTTAACTCCAGACCAGAACCTCTGATAGCCGATGACAACCTCGACCACCTAAGATAGCTTCATCGGGTCATCCACACAACTCTGATGCAATCTTCCTGAAAGCCAAAGTTATATTGATGATCGAAGTCGACTTCATCGGGTCATTGGAATAATGTCAAACCTGCTCCTCTGAGATCCGATGGAAGAGGATACATCGGCAAGGGTTATTTCCATGTTTCACAAGGTTGCTGGGTTGATAGCTTAGCAATGGTGCAAACTTTTGTGACAACAATAGGCTCAAGTTGTTATTCAAGTATGGTTGCCAAAGCAAAGACATCAAACAAGATATTACATTGTTTTGTGAAGGGGTGAAAAGAGACAACATGGAAGCATTTAATTTCCTTATCGCCAACACAATTCATATCTTATTTCTTATTCAGACTGAATGATCATTTGATGTATCCAAAGGCATGAGACTCTTGATCCACAAAAAACACAAAGTAAATGATGATTCGACTATGGCTTGAGGCAATTGAATTTTGTACTTTGTATCTCTAAATTCTTTGTTAACGATAATGTAATATGTTGATAATATATGCGTGTCAACCTATCTTTTGGTATCAACTTATAAATCAAAGCATAAATATATTATCACAATGTTTCAATTTAAATCTTAACTACAATAATAACACAAGTGCCAAGTAGTGGCAAATACTTGTCATCATAGTATTGTATTGAAAATATTTGTCCTAATTTTTAATTATTATAATTTTGAATTGTAATAAAAATATTTGTTCTAATTTTTAGTTGTTATAATTTTGAATCAGTGTTATTTTGAAAGTATATTATTATAATTATATTTACTTAATATTAATTATAACTCTTATTTTAATAAAATAATGATAATATAATATAAATTTTACTATGAAAATATTTTTTTCTTAAAAGCATAATCCTAATTTAATTTAAAAAATTATGCAATTATAATTTTAATAATAAAATTAACCTCAAATTTAATTATTTATTTTTAGTGTAATATTATACCATTCTAATTATATTTATGTAATATTAATTATAATTAGCCTTAATAAAATAATTATTAAAGTGTAAATAACCATTTTTTTAATCTTAATGAAAAATATTTAAATTTATGATTAAAAGTTATTAAATTATTTTGTATTTATTAAAATAATAAAAAAAATTAAGATTTTCAAAAAGCATTTAAAAGTAAATGATTTCAAAAAACTAAATATAATACAATTTTAAAGAATATATATAATAATTAGGTTTACTTTTTAATAGAAATATTTGTATTTAATTTTTCATTTAATTTAATTTAAACTAAATCAAATCCCTATAATTGATTTTATTATCTATATTTTTTAGATAATAAAGAATTATTAAAATCTATATATCTATTTAATAAAAAAAACTATTTATAATATTATTAATAATAAATGATAACCCAAATATTCTAGGCATCCTGAGCTCTGATAGAAGCAAAGACTCTCCTGACTGTGCTAAACATAGTAAGAGAAGAGGTAGGAGATCCCTTGCTGAACTAAGATCAAAGGATGGAGAAGCCAAGGGTCAGTCTAAAATATCTACTCTTTTTAATGCAGGGGAGGGGAAGTTCCTCCCCACAGAGCCATGAAAATCATTACTTGGAATGTTAGGGGTCTGAATGCCCCTAACAAACATCGCATCTTAAAGTGCTGCATCTCTGATTCTAAACCAGATATAATGTTAATCCAAGAAACCAAAATGAACTCCTCTGAGATAGCCCTTTTTGAGAAAAAACTAGGCATTAGACAACTAAAGCACTCCCCTGCAATAGGGGCCTCAGGGGGCTTAGCCATCATTTGGGACTCTAGATTCATCTTGTTTACACCTTTAGAGATTAAGCAAAATTGGATGGGAGGAGAAGTAGTAAGTTATAAAAATATCCTAAGATTCAAATTGATTAACGTTTACGGTCCTATCCAAAATAGGGATAAGGCTAGGGTGTGGGTGGAACTGGAGTCTTTCCTCAGAAGTTTCACAAATGATGTATGCATCATTGGGGAGATTTCAATGCTATCACTAAGATATTAGACAAAAGAGGAGGTAGCAACAAACTTCCTCCAGCGGCTGTAGATTTCAATCATTGGATCAATAGGAACTCCCTGTTGGAAATCCAGACGACAGATAATGCCTTCACCTGGAACAACAGAAGGCTTGGTTTCCATAACATTGCTGAGAAACTAGATAGGTTCTGATGCTCTGCAAAAAGGATTAGAAAATCTGCTTGATGGCAACACACACAAGATCACAAGAAACAAATGTTAGTGTTAGCAACAAAAGATTATCCTAAACAGGCATATCAAGAGAGATATTAAGCAAGAAATAGAAAGCATACAAACATAGAATAGATAAACTATACTCCTCCAAATGCTAATCAAGATGCTCATAGTTGCTCCTCCCTTGTTCCTCTCCTCTCCAAGTTCCACATGAGTGTAGCTCTCAGGTTTTAGCACTAGCCATGGATGCCATATGGAGATTCAAGATGGTTGACTATGATAAACAAATGATATGCAAGTGTAGATAGTGATGCTATGAAAAAACTCTATGATAATACTAGTATAACAACAATACTCTAATGCTTCCTTCTTTGCTTGAGGAGAAGGGTTCTATTTATAGAAGAAATTGGGAAATAAAGGGTTAAGATTAAGCAATCTTAACAAGGGTTAGGATTGAAAGATATTCAATCCATGTGAGACTTTCAACCCAATCCCATGTTGACAAGTGTCACCATGAGGAGGCTTGAGAGGAGAGATAAGGAACATTAAATGCTTGAGGGGACATGATGGTTACCCTAAGGGGTTGGGTTAGGGTTAGGTTAATGTATATTCCTTTTATCCAAGGGATAAATGAATGTGCAAGGGTTAAATGGTTACCTTCATCAAAGAAATAAATTATTTGAAGAGACCCATGAGTCAAAAGGATGGTTAAGTTAGAGGAAAGTCTCTAACCAAAGGTAAAAGGTGAGTTAACCATAAATGGTTATGTAAGAGCCTTTAATGGTTTGACAGACTTTAGAGGTTAACCATTTGAAGACATAAAGCCTTTAATGGTTATTGAAGACTTTGGAGGTTTTTGAGAAGTGACTTCCTTTTATTTAGGAATGTGACAATGATTAGGATAGGATTAGGCTAATTAGAAGGAGTTAGAAGAATCTAGAAGGGATTTAGGCGTGCAAGTGGATTTTGTAGGAGAATGCAAGTGGGAGGAATTTTGGGATTTTTCAATTAAAATAAAATCATTTATTTCAATTAAATGGTGTAATTTGCATTTGGATAGATATTTAAATAAATATTAATTTATTTAAATGTGAATGTGAATTTTGAATTTTATTTAAATAAGTCTTAATTTATTTATATGAGAAAAAGGAAGATAAAACAATAAATGCTTGAAGACTTTGAGGGAAACCATTAAAGGCTTGAGAAGACTCGAGAAGGAAGCCATTAAGTGTGAAGACTTTAAGGGAAACCATTAAAGGCTTAAGAAGACTGTAGAAGGAAGCCATTAAGTTTGAAGACTTTAAGGGAAACCATTACAGGCTTGAGAAGACTCTAGAAGGAAGCCATTAAGTTTGAAGACTTTAAGGGAAACCATTAAAGGTTTCAAGTGGGTGAGGATAAATAGGATTTTAATAGTTGCGCAACTTGCATTTGTAGGAAAATGCAAGTGGGTGGAGGATAAAGGTGATTTAAATAAATGTTAATTTATTTAAATGTGAGAGATGGGATTTTGGGGGATTTAAATAAATATTAATTTATTTAAATGTGAGAGAAGATTTAATTAAATAAATATGATTTATTTATTTAATTAATGGTCTGAATTTGTTAAGTGAATTAAATCAAATAAATTGAATAATTTATTTAATTAATAGGAGAAGGGGGTTAAGATGAATTAATTAAATATTAATTTAATTAATTATTGATTGATGGTTAAATAATCAAATAAATACTAAATATTCATTTAATTAAGTGGACAGATTTATGTGACTACAGGTTTTTTATCCATGGAGGGCTCTCAGAGCTTAACTTTACCCTGAATGTAGAACCCTTCCCTTTAGTAGGATTTGACCATTTCCCACTCCAACTAGTCTTATTATCTGACCACTCCCCTAAAAAATGTCCCTTCAAATTTGAGAGCATGTGGTTCAAAGATGATAACTTTTTAAACTTAATTGAGAACTGGTGGAGAAGCTCTGTTTTCTCTGGTTTGAAGATGTTTATTATCACAAGCAAGTTAAAGCTTATCAAAAGGAAGCTCTTAGAATGGAACAAGACTAATTTTGGAAATATTTTCGACGGAAACCTCCTAATAGAAAATGATCTTAAGAATGTTAACATTGAGGTTCTTAAGAAGGGAATGGATGAACATCTCTTTCTCAAAGAAAAGGATCTACTCTCTGAGTATGAAAAGACACTCTCAAATTGGAAACAAAAATTGAGGGAGACTTGGTTGAGTGATGGGGACCGAAATACTAAGTTTTTCCACAATAGTACTAAGCAGAGGCGATGGGTCAATCGAATTTCTAAAATTAAGAATTGCCAGGGTTCCATCCTGTTTGAATCGGATTATGTTGCCTTCGAGGCAGCAAGGTTTTTTGATAAAATCTTAAACAATATTGAAGGCTCCAACCTCAGAGGCCAACTCAATATTATCAAGAATCTTCCAAAACTCATTAACGATGACCACAACAAAATCTTGTCAAAGAAATTCTCCGAGGAGGAGGTTAATCTTATGAAGATGAATCCCGACAAGGCCCCAGGCCCAGATGGCTTTCCCACTAGCTTTTTCCAAAAATGTTGGGGTTTTATGGGGACAAAGATCACGGTCGCCTTAGAAGGTATTAGGAACTCTGGTATATTCTCAAAGAAATTAACAATACCTTCTTAGCTCTCATCCCCAAAAAAGAGAATCCTAAAAGTTGTAATGAATTTAGACCAATAGCCCTTTGCAACACTCTGTACAAACTCTTAACCAAAACCCTAGCAGCTAGACTCCAGAATCTTCTCCCCGTTATCATTAGTGAAGAACAAATCGGCTTCGTAGCAAATAGATCAATCTATGATGGGGTTATTATAGCCCAAGAGGCCATTCATTTGGTGCATCTCAACAGGGCCCCAAGTATGCTAGTCAAATTAGACATAAGCAAATCTTACGACAAAGTTGATTGGCGATTCCTATGCAAATGCTTGGAGGCCTTTGGATTTTCCAAATCCTGGATCAACCTAATCTTTGAATGTATATCCACTCCCAAATTATCGGTCTTGGTTAATGGTTCCCCGGAAGGTTTCTTCAACAGCTCAAGAGGGCTCAGGCAAGGAGATCCTATGTCTCCCTTCCTCTTCGTCATCATGGTTGAAGCCCTAGGTAGATCCATCTCTAAGGCCAAAGAGGAAGGTGGGATCCAAGGAATCCCCATCACTAGCGGCCTCCCTCCCTTTACCCACTAGCAATTTGTCGATGACACGATGCTTTTTGGGTAGGGAAGTGTAAGGGAAGCGAGCGCCTTCAAAGGCATCCTTAATTCCTATATGCTAGCCTCGGGTCAAGAGGTGAATCTGGCCAAGTCTGCAGTTTTTATGTTCAACATAGACCCCTCCTTAGGGAAAGTGATCAGCAATGTCCTAGAGATTAGTGAAGGAACTCTTCCTTGCAAATACCTAGGCATTCCCCTTGACAAGGGTTGAAGACCCTCAAAATTATGGGACAACTTGGCTGATAAAATCAAGTCTAGGATTAACACTTGGAAAGGAAAATGGCTCTCATCTGCAGGCAGAGCAACCTTGGTTAGATCAGTCTTGTCAACTATGCCCATTTACCAGCTCTCTTGTCAACATTTATCTTCTTCTAAACTTGCAGAGCTCAACAAGCATCTCAGGACTTTATTTTGGCAAGGTGCTAAAGACAATTGTAAAATATCACTCATATCCTAGGACACGATATGTAAACCTAAAGAAGAAGGAGGAATTGGCATTAAAAACCTTCGTGATCAGAGCAAAGCCTTGGGTGCCAAGTTGGTCTGGAGGATGTTCAGAACCCCCCCACCTCAAATGGGCTCGCTTGCTGCACCACAAATACCTTAATGGAGGGAATCCTATCCAAATAGTTAGAGTAACCAACCCTCCCAGGGGGTCCTGCCTATGGAATTTTATGTTAGACTGCAGGAGGATTATCTCAGACAAACTTACTTGGAACTTGGGGTCTGGGGATAAATCTCTTTTCTGGTCGGATTCATGGGGTGGATAGAAGGCTATTGATAATATCCATGACTTTGGTGCTACTTGTATCCTTCTTGAATCTCATAGAGGACCCCTGTTAAACAACTATATCTCCCCTTTAGAGGATGGGGTTGGTTGGTAGTGGATCGAGAAGGAAGATGAGGATATCTCGGTAAGGGATAAACAAAAACTTATGGCAATTCTTAAATCAAGGAACATTGGCTTAGCTCAGAATGAAGACAAGCTCGTCTGGGATGGCTCCCTAAGAGGAGAATACAACTCCAAGGATGGGTACTCTCTCATCTCCAAATCATTTTTAAGACCTATGACTGAGCCTCCCTTGAAACTTTGTTGGGATAAATATTGTCTGCATAAGGCAGGTATCTTATCCTGGCTTGCGGTTCAAAACAAGCTCCTAACTGCGAACAAATTTAGAAGAATGGGGTATGAGGGCCCTAATAGATGTCCTCTTTGCGAGGCAGACAAGGAAGACACCAATCATATCCTCCTTAACTGCACCTTTGCTCACAAATGTTGGATCTGGTTCACCAACAAACTTGAATGGTTTGCGGCCTTCCCCCACACCATCTTTGGAATGCTCAAGGCATGGCCTCTCCTCAGGTGTGGCTATCTCTTTGAAGGTTTATGGACAACTCTTCCTTCTTCCATTATGTGAGAACTATGGAAGGAGAGAAATAGACGTCTCTTTAAGAATGAAAAACGAGAGGTTCCCAGAATCATTAAGAGGATAGAGTCAGCTGTCACTGAGCTCATGAACAATTGATTGTCATCAGGCACTTTGAAGAATGCCTCTATCACTTATTGGGATGAAAAGATGATAAAACGTTGGGAAGGCTTATCCTTTCCTCCCTTTGTAGGATATGGTCCTATTGCTAGTCTTCGATCAAGGGATGCATATAGATGGCAGCCCTCGGGCGATGGTTGGGTGAAGCTAAACTTTGATGGGGCATCCTGTGGCAACCCAGGGCAAGCAGGGATAGGATGTGTTGTTCATAATTGGGAAGGCAAGGAACTAGCAACCCTTGCCTCTCCGGTTGGCATCAACACCAACAATTGGGCGGAACTTATGGCCCTAGTGGAGGGTCTGCATTTATGTAGGAGACTAGGAGTTAAGAACTTGGAAATTGAAGGAGATTCGACTATAATTGTCAATGCTCTAAGGAAAGGTAGTATGCCTAATTGGAGACTAAATACTTTGTTGTCAAAAGCTCTTGACTTATGCAGAGATTTTGATAGGTTCACAGTCAATCATATTTATAGGGAGGGCAATAAAAGAGCGGATGAGTTGGCCAGCTTGGGAGCTGATGGCATCAATCTCCTGTATGTGCCACCTTAAGGCAACTCCCTCCTTTTTTTCGTGTCCTAGATGGTCATTAGCATTTTTCTCCTTTCATCCCCTTATGTTTCTCTTGCCCAGACTCTATTTTAACCCCCTTATTTATTCCTCTTCCTGCCCCATGTATTTACGTATATATACTCAGACAAAACATTCAGTTTAAATATGCCCATATATTTGTTCTCCCAAACTTTAACTTAGGTAGTTAGGCTCAATCCATGGTTGGATATAATTATTAAAACACGAATCTCAATCATAGATTTTATTCCTCTCCTTCATACCCATTTAGTCTTCCATCCTTTGGCCCAAGGAGAGGCCCCTCGTCTAATATTTTTGTATATACTTATCTGGGAACTTTCACTTTCATTATCAGACCCTAACCTTGATTCAGTCATCCATCCTCATATTCAACCTCTCATTGGTACACACACACACACACAGATATATATATATATATATATATATATATACATATACAAGTATGCAGGTTTTATCTCACATTCTTGTGGCCCAGGACCCTTTCATGAATTATCTGGGACAGATAACCACTCTCAACGCATGTATCCTTCTTTCATCGAAATACTGTATTTGGTCACTATGGTTGTTTCCTCACCGATACCTATCTGATATCCATTGGGTTTTTATGTCGAAGAAACCGCGGGCTTCGGTGACCTCCTTTATTTTTTCCACTGAAACACTTCTTCCATCGAAATCATCATGCCCTGTCGGTGAATGGATCTATTGTCTCACCGAAGCCTTTCTTTATCCTCCCTTGTCATCTTCCACTGATAAAGTCGCATTAGTGAAACCATGCGTGTCGGAGGCATGCCTTTTAGCTTCCTTGAAACCTATTTCCCCATCAATATCTTTTATCAATGTAGCTTCCTTTTGTCTGATCGACTTTATTCTTTCGATGAGAACATTCCTTTTGGTGAGTCATTTTTATGTTACATCGATGGTACTATCTCCTCGAAGACCTTTTCCCGTCGATAAAAACCATCTCCGCTTTCCTCGATATCTTTTGTCGATGGAATTACTGTCTTCGATGAGTCTTTTGTGAAGTTCATCAGTGCTTCCTTTCTTCGATGGCCCTTCTATATCGATGAGACATCGTTGGGTCTCATCGATATTATTTGAACCCGGATATCTTAAATAGGATGCTATTACACCCGCTTGATGACTTGTGGGCTACCATGGTATTAATGAAAATGATAATTTCTTTTAACAATAGGGGGTTTTTATAATTTAACTCCACAGATAATCCTTCTATCATTGAAATACTGTATTCGGTCACTATGATTGTTTTCTCACTGATACCTATCTGATATCCATTGGGTTTTTATGTCGAAGAAACCACGGGCTTCAGTGACCTCCTTTATTTTTCCACCGAAATACCTCTTCCATCAAAATCATCATGCCCTGTCGGTGAATGGATCTATTGTCTCACCGAAGCATTTCTTTATCCTCCCTTATCATCTTCCACTGATAAAGTCACATCGGTGAAACCATGCATATCAGAGGCATGCCTTTTAGCCTCCTCGAAACCTATTTCCTCATCGATTTCTTTTATCGATGTAGCCTCCTTTTGTCTGATCGACATTATTCTTTCGATGAGAATATTCCTTTTGATGAGTCCTTTTTATGTTACTCCGATGGTATTATCTCCTTGTACACCTTTTCCCGTCGATGAAAACCATCTCCGCTTTCCTCAATATCTTTTGTCGATGGAATTTTTATCTTTGATGAGTCTTTTTTGAAGTTCATCGACTCTTCCTTTCTTTGATGACCCTTCTATATTGATAAAGACATTGTTGGGTCTCATCGATATTATTTGAACCTAGATATCTTAATAGGATGCTATTACACCCGCTTGATGACTTGTGGGCTACCATGGTACTAATGAAAATGATGATTTCTTTTAACAATAGGGGGCTTTTATAATTTAACTTCACAGATAATCCTTCTTTTATCGAAATATTGTATTCGGTCACTATGGTTGTTTCCTCACCGATACCTATCTGATATCCATTGTGTTTTTATGTCGAAGAAACCTTAGGCTTCGGTGACCTCCTTTATTTTTTCCACCGAAACACTTCTTCCATCCAAATCATCATGCCCCATCGGTGAATGGATCTATTGTCTCATCGAAGCCTTTCTTTATCCTCCCTTATCATCTTCTACCGATAAAGTCACATCGGTGAAACCATGCGTATCAGAGGCATGCCTTTTAGCTTCCTCGAAACCTATTTACTCATCAATATCTTTTATCGATGTAGCTTCCTTTTGTCTGATCAAATTTATTCTTTCGATGAGAACATTCCTTTCGGTGAGTCCTTTTTATGTTACACCGATAGTACTATCTCCTCGAAGACCTTTTCCTGTCGATAAAAACCATCTCCGCTTTCCTCGATATCTTTTGTCGATGGAATTACGGTCTTTGATGAGTCTTTTGTGAAGTTCATCGACGCTTCCTTTCTTCGATGGCCCTTCTATATCGATGAGACATCATTGGGTCTCATCGATATTATTTGAATCCGAATATCTTAAATAGGATGCTATTGCACCCGCTTGATGACTTGTGGGCTACCATGGTATTAATGAAAATGATAATTTCTTTTAACAATAGGGGGATTTTATAATTTAACTCCACATATAATCCTTCTTTCATCGAAATACTGTATTCGGTCACTATGGTTGTTTCCTCACCGATACCTATCTGATATCCGTTGGGTTTTTATGTCGAAGAAACCGCGAGCTTTGGTGACCTCCTTTATTTTTTTCCACCGAAACACTTCTTCATTTGAAATCATCATGGCCTGTCGGTGAATGGATCTATTGTCTCATCGAAGCCTTTCTTTATCCTCCCTTATCATCTTCCATTGATAAATTTGCATTGGTGAAACCATGCGTATCAGAGGCATGCCTTTTAGCCTCCTCGAAACCTATTTCCTCATCGATATCTTTTATCGATGTAACCTCCTTTTGTCTGATCGACATTATTCTTTTGATGAGAACATTCCTTTCAGTGAGTCCTTTTTATGTTACACTGATGGTATTGTCTCCTCGTAGCCCTTTTCCCGTTGATGAAAACCATCTCCGCTTTCCTCGATATCTTTTGTTGATGGAATTTCTATCTTCGATGAGTCTTTTCTGAAGTTCATCGGCGCTTCCTTTCTTTGATGACCCTTCTATATCGATGAAGACATCATTGGGTCTCATCGATATTATTTGAACTCAGATATCTTAATAGGATGCTATTACACCCGCTTGATGACTTGTGGGCTACCATGGTATTAATGAAAATGATGATTTCTTCTAACGACAGGGGGCTTTTATAATTTAACTCCACAGATAATCCTTCTTTCATCGAAATACTGTATTCGGTCATGATGGTTGTTTCCTCATTGATACCTATTTGATATCCATTGGGTTTTTATGTTGAAGAAACCGTGGGCTTCGATGAGCTCCTTTATTTTTTCCACCGAAACACTTCTTCCATCAAAATCATCATGCCCTGTCGGTGAATGGATCTATTGTCTCACCGAAGCCTTTCTTTATCCTCCCTTATCATCTTCCACCGATAAAGTCGCATCGCTGAAACCATGCGTATCAGAGGCATGCCTTTTAGCTTCCTCAAAACCTATTTCCTCATCGATATCTTTTATCGATGTAGCTTCCTTTTGTCTGATAAACATTATTCTTTCGATGAGAACATTACTTTCGGTGAGGTCTTTTTATGTTTCACCGATGGTATTATCTCCTCGAAGACTTTTTCTCGTCAATGAAAACCATCTCCGCTTTCCTCAATATCTTCTGTCGATGGAATTACTATCTTCAATGAGTCTTTTCTGAAGTTCATCGACGCTTCCTTTCTTCAATGGCCCTTCTATATCGATGAGACATAATTGGGTCTCATCGATATTATTTGAACCTAGATATCTTAATAGGATGCTATTACACCCGCTTGATGACTTGTGGGCTACCATGGTATTAATGAAAATGATGATTTATTTTAACAATAGGGGGCTTTTATAATTTAACTCCACAGATAATCCTTCTTTCATCGAAATACTATATTCGGTCACTATAGTTGTTTCCTCACTGATACCTATCTGATATCCATTGGGTTTTTATGTCGAAGAAACCTTGGGCTTCGGTGACCTCCTTTATTTTTTCCACTGAAACACTTCTTCCATCGAAATCATCATGCCCTGTCGATGAATGGATCTATTGTCTCACCGAAGCCTTTATTTATCCTTCCTTATCATCTTCCACTGATAAAGGCGCATCAGTGAAACCATGCATGTCAAAGGCATGCCTTTTAGTGTCCTCGAAACCTATTTCCTCATTGATATCTTTTATCAATGTAGCTTCCTTTTGTCTGATCGAGATTATTCTTTCGATGAGAACTTTCCTTTCGGTGTGTCCTTTTTATGTTACACCGATGGTATTATCTCCTCGAAGACCTTTTTCCCGTCGATGAAAACCATCTCTGCTTTCCTCATTATCTTTTGTCGATGGAATTATTGTCTTCGATGAGTCTTTTCTGAAGTTCATCGTCGCTCTGCTAGGATAAGCTTTAAGGCTAGAAGGAGGCAATACCTTACATTAATGAGCATAGGTATATAAACGTGCTAGGATATCTCGCTCCCGGATATATGTGATCATGGATATATAGGTATTATTATTTATGTAGATATTGCCTTCTTTTAGGACTAACACTTACCTAGCTATCCTCATCTCTATTTTACCTTTTCGGTCCCCTATATTCTTGATGTTTTGTCTCTTGTTTTGTTCTTAAGAAGCTTTTAGGCTTTAATCTCTCTAGGTTGCTTTAACTTAGCTTCGTAATCTTGTTAAGCTGTGTAAATTCTTTAAGATGGTAGCTCCCCGCGAACTCTTTGCAAGAATACTTATGGAATTTGCCTCGTTAATTATTGAGTTTATGCTCTCCGATGGGTAATCACTCTCGCATTATATTTCTGGAGATTTTTTTAGACTAATATTTTGAGCTGTGTATCCTAACAGGGTGACCATTTAGGTAGGTATGATATATTGTATAAGTTGACCTGTTCGGTTTTCCTTTTCCTAACATTCTGGTGAGAGATTTTCTCAATATTTTGTGCAGCATATGGAGCAGAGCATGCTTAACCCTATGTTTCAAGAATAGCAAGAACTGTCGCCCACAAATGGCAGCATCACCCCAAGAAATGGGCAATTTGCTGCTCAACTTTACATAGAGGATTTCTACATACAATCTTCATTATTTTGGACAAGTTCCCTTTGTGATCTTGTATCTCCATTTTGTATCGCATTCTTAATTTTTTTTGATCCTTGAGGGATCTGGGCTAGACCGGAGGTTTTCTTCCCTCCATTCTTTCCTATAGGTGCCCACACCGAATGGAGGTGTAAATGTAATTCTATCTATTTTTTAAAATTAATAAAATTCTTTGGCCTCGGCCTTTTATTGATCAAAAAAATAAAAAAAACTATTTAAAATAGACATTTAAAAAAAAACAATACAAAGAAATCCCCAAAAAACCTAAAAAATTTATCATTCCTAAAAAATTGCTTCTATATAACACCAATTTTTTTAAACCAATCATACTATAGATAAATAATTTTAATTATATATTAAAATTAAAAATATAAATCTCAACTTTACAAAAACTAAGTTTATTTTAAAAACAAAAATAATAACCACTTTTGATTGGTGCAAACCAATTGATTAGTTAGGCTTGAATGCAATAGTACTAATAAACAAATAAAAATCGCATATCATGACAACCCTAAATCATTTTCCCTACTTTTTTATCTTTTAAGAAGAAAATAACCAGACAAGTACACAAATAAAAAAAGGGAAATTGATTTGTATTTATATTTATATTTATTATTAAAAATTACATGTTTAATATTAAATATTGATATTAAGTTTATTAGTAAACATTAACATTTTTATATATAAATGATTCTCAAATTTAAAATAAAAGATAAGAGTTTCTTATTAACATGGGGAGACAATTTCATAACCTTATAAATTTAATAAAATATAAAATATAATGAAAATTAGAAATTTTTTTAATGTTATTATGATAATTAATAGAAAAGATATAAGAATCTTATTTTTTAATAGAAATGTAATTTATAAGTGAAATAAGATAAAGACAAAGACATATATGAAAGTTAGGATATTTTAGGATATTAAAAATTACATGTTTAATATTAAATATTGATATTAAGTTTATTAGTAAACATTAATATTTTTATATATAAATGATTCTCAAATTTAAAATAAAAGATAAGAGTTTCTTATTAACATGGGGAGACAATTTCATAACCTTATAAATTTAATAAAATATAAAATATAATGAAAATTAGAAAAAATTTTAATGTTAATATGATAATTAATAGAAAAGATATAAGAATCTTATTTTTTAATAGAAATGTAATTTATAAGTGAAATAAGATAAAGACAAAGACATATATGAAAGTTAGGATATTTTAGGATATTTCTTACATCATTTCAGATCCAATGATGTATGAAGTAGGTCGATGATTGAAACCCTTCAAATAAGTACAATTATGAAGACTAACTTAAGCAAAGGGTGACAAGAACTAGATAACTATAGTAATTCCAACAACCTAGTTTGGAGTTGAGATGCTACACTTCAATTGAACCTGAATCAAACTAGAATGCAAAAGTTCCTTATTTGGTCAAAATTTCACGAAGGCAAATTATAAAGATGCAACCACTCAAATTGATAAAAGGTGACCTTCTTGGAAAAAGACTTAGAAGATTCTTGAGAAGCTTGAGAATCCCTTCATATAGTGTTTTAAAATGTAAAAATTCATGACAAAAAGGGAAACTTTTAAAAGCTTTCTCAAAGATAGAATCAATGGAGCTAATCAACCCCCCACACTAAACAGGACCTACATCTTAATAAAGAAGCATAAAATTTAGGAGACACTACTTTTGAAGAATTTATAAGTACTCTAGCCTAATGGACCAATACTCTTGGAGCTAAAGTACTAAGAAACTCAAGCATAATTTTATTCAAGCAATGTGGTATTCATGTGTTCCTTGCCTTCATCTTTCAACGTGGAAAGTTTTAATCAATCAAGTGGCATACCTATCATTCAAAATCAAACATATCTATTTATCTAACCCTCTTCAAATATCAACAACTTATTGTGTCCTTCAACATAAGAAATATAACAATTTCCACCTGTAGGGATAATGTTTTGAGACCTTCCGAATGTAGGCCTAATGTTTGGAGGAATAACTCCCTCTACACTTAACCCCTTTTTATGGGAATACCTTAAATACCTTAAAGAGCCTTTAAATCTCAACATTCATAATGTTGTTGCCATGTCCTCTCCCCTGTCTTCCAAAAATTTAAGGGCATGGTATATCCCAATTCAAACATAAAATCTTACAACATGTTGTTAAGATTAAGGTTACATTCAAACTTATTGCTTCTGGATTCGATTGTGTATGCAATTTTTATCATCAATGTTTCGAATCATCTAGAAGCAATAAGTTTGAATATTAGAATGGACTGTGGAAATTTGATGGCATTAATTAAGGTTACATATTAACATTGCAACCCTATACATAGATTTTATGTATCATCTACACTATTGGAAGGTGTATTTGTATGCCTAAGATATAACTAGAAGGCTAATTTGTATTTAGATTTTCCTTGGCATTAGTTTTTATATGTATTCATGAAGGAGGTAAAGCAACATGGTGGAAATTACAATTAACTTTAAATTCATGTAGAAAATTTTATTGTTCCTTGGAGGTAGATGAAGAATATTTTCATAACGGTTGAGGCGCACATGAGTTAGTTGATTCCAAAATGGAGTGCTAGATTGAATGATGTGAATCATCAATGAGTTATTAGTCAAAGTTGCCTATGCAATTATATTTTCTATTCAAGGTTACTCATTAATTGAGTCCATATGAAGTCATTGATGTAGACTTTATTATTCTTGAGAGATGCTCTCCAAAGTGAGCATGGAGATTTTGCATGATTATACTATGGTTTTAGTATCTCTCTTTGCTTATTTATTAGACGTATGAGATGGTGGTTTTATATAATGTTTATAGGTACATAAGTACTACTCAATTCTTATAGAGAAAAATGTAAGGTGTTGTTATTATATACTTGTATATTGAAGATCAATACATACTTGTCCTCTTTCTTTGTTTACTTTTTTCCTACAAAGGTTTTTTATGTAAATCATGTGTCACTTTGATTTTTTTATTTCATTATTACTTTTTATTTGTTCTTCCAAACATAGTATTTTATGGTAAGTATTTATTAATAGAATCCTTTCTTATTTATTTATACTCTTAATTTTTTTTATTCTAGTACTTTGACCTTGTTTCTCAACACTTAGTATTAGAGATTTTGTATAGAGATGAATACCTTTGTGTTAAGTGTTGAAGATTTCGTTGGTTGTAGTGGGAGATTTTTCTTTATGTTGTATTGTAGATTTTTGAAGGATTAAAGAGCATAACATCTACCTATAATTTGGATATCAAGAAATTCAATGGCACAAGTTACAATCTATAGAAGATAAAGATGGAAGATCTTCTTGAAGAAAGATATAAATGGATACTTGTTGAAAATGAAATGCAATCATCTAAAATATTCAATGAAGATTGATTGAAGTTGGATAAGAAGGCGCGGGCAACCATTTGGTTATCTTATAGATTTCTGTTTCTTTAATGTCTCTAACAAGGCTACTACATACAAACTATAGAAGAGGATAAGTGATAAATTAATCTAACTAAATTTCTTACAAATGAGCTATATCTTAAAATATAGTTATATTCTTTGAAAATGAAAAATGACAATTATAGTAAAGATCTTTAAACTTTTTTATTTTTTTAATTTATTTTTATTTTTTTATATGTTAAGATGAAATAAAATAGACACATCTTATTTTAGGAGAAATTGTTAACTTTCATTAGTTGTGGGAGGGTAGAGATTGATATCAAATGGTCCTATCCTTACTTGGATTTTAGAGGAGTTGACAAGAAAATCCATGAATGATGGATTAAAGAATGCCCCCACATGTTTAAGAAGGGAAAATGAAAAAGAAGGGTATAAGGGGATAAGAAGAAAGATGGATCCAAATGAAAAAGATATGTAACAACCCCAAGGAAGAGTAGAGTGACTATTCAAACTAAGGAAAGGGAGAGCTTGCAACGAAGGAATACAAAAACAAGAAAAAACTATTTATATAATAAAGAGTGTTTTTTTACTTATATGTAGCTTATGATGGAGGAGAGGTTTTCCTTGAGGCCAATAATATTAAGTGGATTTTTGTTAACAAAAATTATAATTATCTTTTAATGATGGAAAGGTTAAGACTCTTAGATTATAGAATTAAATTTAGACTAGATAAAAAATTAAATTTAGACTATAGAATTTTGTTGAAAATTTTTAATTATGTGCATTTATTGGTTAAACTAATTGAAGAAAAAATTCAATGAATGTAATAGTATCCTTCCTTTGACAATAACTAACAATGACAAGAAGGAGAAAATAGCTCACACTTCATTGTGATGGAAAATGACCAGCAATATTAAATGTCATTCAAACTTATATTACCAAAAATTGAAAGATGATCTTTTTGCCTTATGAATTCACTTTGATATTATTTAATATATTCAAATAAATTGTAAAAATTAGATTTAAAAAAACATGTTCTTATACAGCTTTAAAATTGTCTATCCAAATAAGATTTATATTTAGATTTCTCTTTGAAATATGAAAATATATTATATTTTAAGAAAATAATTCTATAAACTATTAACGATTTATCCAAACAAAAAAACAAAAATCCTCCATAATACATTCTTGCTAAAATTAAAATTATTATATTTCACGGAAAGTTTAGCTAAATATGGCCATACGGCCATCAAATTCGGCCCCTAAAACCTTTATGTGTTATTTATAAAACTAATAATAATCATTAATGGCAATTTATAAATTGTATCATCAATCATGAAAGGAATCAAACCCGAGTAGTTTTAAAAAGTTTTCCAGGGGCTATCATGGTTTTAGTCGTCTGGTTTTGTTCAATCAGTATACTCATTTCAGGAGGAAGAAAAACATCGACTAAATCAAAACATATGAAAAAAACGGCGGCTGGACTGAAGGCAGAAGCCCATGGTTTCATCTGTGCTTTCCCCACCTATAAATCACCCAATACCATCGTCCCATCATACAACAGCGAAGCTTGAAACATTCTTTATCTGTGCTGGGCATTCGTTTACGGCATTTAACTTAATGGAAGCAGCGATGGCAGATGGATCTGACGGCCGCCATGGAAATGATACGCCTGCTACTATTAGTGCACGCCAAACCCCTTCCAATTCCAATTTAACAGACCAGTGGGTTTCGTGGAATGATTTTGTCTTGGGGGGATTTCAAATCTACAGTAAACTCGGAAGAACCCTTGCTGAAAAGTTAAGAGAGCCTAGGAATGTCTTCCAGGCGGCCATTGAGGAGGGATTCTTCTCTGCCTAAGTTTTAGTGAAACATGCAAATATTTCTATCTTACTTAAAATACAGGGTGTGCCTGTACCCTGTTCAAACCCTGTAAATATTAACCTTCATGTTTGTCTGGGATTCAGGACAGTAGGAGTAAGAATGTGAGCATGTGTTGTAAATATGAATCTGGATTTTTATTAAATTAAATCAATGATTGTAATTTGATTAATACTTCGATTTCAAGAAAACGAAAAGAGCCATTTGTGTCTACATTGCTGGTATTGTGTAGATGATCAAATTGAACTCAGGCACGGTTTGATTCCTGTTTATTGAGTAACTAGCTAAATTAATCTATGTATTATTTAAAAGAAAATGAATTTAGCTGATAAAATGAGAATGATGTAGCAAGTCATGCAAACGGTACGGAGCCTAGGAATCATGTATGTGTGGTTAAATTTTGTAGTTGTATTTCATTTTGTGTAGTCTATTTGTAGCAGTTTATGAGGTAGGGTTTAAGTGGGCTTTATATGTTTTGTATGTACAGACTCTGTTAAGGCCATTGAGTGGTTCAACAAGAACTGCCCAGATGAAAGTTTGATGGCTCTTGTACTGACCAAGCTGCAGGGCATGACAGTAAAGCCATTCTCTAGTAAGACATAATATTAAAATCCTTGTTACTAGTTAAACTGTTCATCCAATCTTAAATGATTGAATCACACTATTGTTATTAGTACTTGTATTTAAACCCAGAATTTATACTGGCTTCCAATCATAAATCTAGGTTTCCTCATAGCTTGCACCGAACGAACCGGGTTATCCTATTTGATAGCAATACCCAAACTACCAATCCTGACCTTTTTTGGAGAAGGAAACATGTTTTGGTAAACAATTTCCTGAGAGGAAAATTCAAGGAATTTATTGCATCTTTGTAAGGTTTTTTGTATTAATGTTGAATTCTTGGACTGCTATGGGTAATATGTTACATAGATTTGTTAAAGATCTGGTTTGTAATACTTTGTAGATAGAGGACTTATGTTCCATTCCACGATTGTATTGCATTATAATTATTTTTTCTTATTTACTCCTCTTGAAAATTTTATTTCAAGAAAAATAGCGCTTCAATCTGTATGCAAAAATTATGGCTTCTGAAGAGGAGTGTTGAAAAAGACTTTTGCAAATTCGCCGAGGCATTTTCAAACTTTGACTTCTGAAGAATTTCTCTAAATTGTAAAATGATCAACATACATTGTAAAGGTCGAGTGGATATTATTGGATGCTTGATCTGCATTTGGGGAGCCGTAGTTGGGGCTTTTTTGAGTGAAATATCTTTAGGTCTGAAGAGTGTTATAGCAGCAGAGGCAGGGAAATCAATTTGTGAGAATTCGAACATGTAATAACCTAGGGATTTTCCTTAGGGTTTCATTCCAAGAAACTCATTCAGTCAATCTTCGACTCAACTGTTAAAAGATGGCAGAAGTAGACCTGAGAAAAGATGATTATTTTTCTTGCAACTTATAAAAAATGAAATTCTGTGTACAAACACAGTACACAAATTTACCAGCGCTCGCAAGACCTGGTTAACCATAAACATCACAGCTACAGACTTCTGATACAAGGAGATCACTTACATGTGAGTGAAGTTAACCCATGCAGGGATACTAATGATGTTCAGATCTAAATGATGGTGTGATTGCCTGGTAATTGTGGCATGGAACGCTCAGTTACAGGCTCAAGCTCTACTCGACTGGCCTATAAGAGGTTGCTGGTGCCCAAACTGCAGATTCAGATGTGCTGAAGCTCACTTGCCTGTTCCTTCCCTATCGCTGCCTGATATGTATGGCAGATCTAGGCTTGGTGTGGGTCTGACCTTTCAAACAAGTCAGTTAGGGCTCTTAATAGTGGCGCTGGACCCCTCCCCTCAAACCCTAGGTAGCCCATTCAACTTCTGCAACAGTTACTTCTTGTGACAGCTCCTGATGGCACTGGAGGTACCCTGCTGTGAATGACCTGCAAATAATATGCCTGGCTGATTGATTATTTCACAATCCTGGCAGAAGGCTCCAGTCCTCTGGTGTTGTGTGGCACCCATACCCTTATTCGCCCTGCCTGTATGTGATTGCAAGTTGAAATCAGCTGCTATATGTGTTTTCAATATGCTTCAACTCCGAAAACTGAGTTACAATGCTTGAGAAAATGCTGATAATAATAATACACGTCTTATCCTTTTAACAGGGATTTTCCTTGGCATATCTAACAATATCAGCGAATATAGGACACATGCCTTGAAATAAATGACAACTTTTTCTTTTAGAACACAATCAAAACTCAAACTTGGGCGTAGGAACACAGGCCTGACTTTGCTCCTTCAAAGACTACATTGTGGCATACAAATAGGAAGTGGTTGAGTTGTGAATCCTAAAGACACAGAACTACTCCTTACAACTCCCATAAATGAATGGTATAGTTTTATTTCCTCATCTCAACTACCACTTTCATGATTGCAGAACTTGTCCGTGATAAGTTTGAAATGAATTAGGTTTCTGAGGCATAGGATAAGGCTTCTTTGATAGACCGTTTCAATGCATCTTCAAAACTCTTTTATTACTGTTTACTCAACCCACTTACCCTGCTTCTTTCATGTGGATACTTGGTGGACAATCTTGACATTCCTTGAGTTCACCGTCTTGTTACTGACTTATCTCTGTTGTTTTCTCACCATAAGAGTTCTTATATTGATATAGAATTAGAGACCACACCATCCTTTCACTGAATTTCATCTCCTTGCATGACGACTGTCTTTTGTAACTTGACAAGGATTCACTTGTTATGAGTGTCATTTAAGGGACTACCACTTGTCTACCTTGGATACTTCTCTTTCATGTGTAGATAACTTGTCATTCATTAACTTCCAAAGGTCCATGCCAAGCTCTTAGTATTTGGTAGGTCTTTTCCCTTTTTGGACAATGAAAGGGAAGGGTTTGTGTTCTTGTTGTCACGAGCATTGTCACTTTTTGTCATAGAAAATTACACATCGTTATGACTTATCATACTCAACAATCCCTCGGCATTGCCTTTCTAGCCATCATTCATGTCATTATGCATACCAACATCTACAGGTTGAAGGTATTGTCATTGAAAACATACCACAATACTACCCCTGGAGCATTGCTTACTTGTAGATTATGTTTGATACTATCACTCACCTCTATCAATGAACCACCCCTTATCTTCATGTTATTTGGCCTATCTAGGGTCTTAAAATGACCTTTCAAGCCTGAAGTTGCCCTCATATGCATTGTCTACCAATATTTGACACAAGAATCTTTGTAGATCACTGCCCTCTTATGCTATCCTTTACCCTATTACTGTCATATGCATGACTCTTAGAGATGCACAAACCATTTTCATATCCACAGGTTTTCACTAATCTCTAATGCGTGACACTTCACTCTAGATAGCTCAATGAGTTTCAAATAATTTTGCCACGTTCGCCACCTCGTATTGGTTGTTTCCTCCTTCACTGTACTATGTTGAGAACTTCAAAATGACAGGACTCTCATAACATGACTTGACACTTATATTTAAGCTGATAGGCTTTTAGTGGGGAAAGCGCCCGGAATATTGCAAGACATTCCGGCGACACTTATATTTAAGCTGATAGGCTTTTAGTGGGGAAAGGGCCCGGAATATTGCAAGACATTCCGACGACCGCTGGAATGTCTTGCCAGCGGCAGTAATCCTCTGGTTCGTGCGTCGCGGCAGTATTTCTCTGATGCGTGCGTGGTCTCCGGTGCGTGCGGTCTGTTTCCCAAAGGACATCGCCTTTAATGATGCCTTTAATGATTTTGTCCTCGAGCCTGTGCACGAATGCCGACTTTCTTTATGCGTGTTTGCAACCCTGAAATGTAGTTTGTTTTGTTGTTGTTGCGAATATTTCGCTCTGGAAATGTTCGCATAGATTGGTGGGTTTCCTTCGAATATTGGTTTGCAGATGTCCGCATAGATTGTTGGGTAATGTTCTCGTTTTGACTGTTTTGTGAGTATTTTACTGGGCTTGCTTCTGAGATTGACATCGTTAATGGTTTGAAGTTGGAAGGTAAGCTTTTGTTTTTTAAAAATGTGCAATGTTCCCTTTGGAATTTTCCCTCTGCAAATGTTGCAATAGACTGTTGGTTTTGTTGTCGTTTTGACTGTTTTAGTGGTTACGTGTGCTTGCAGGGTTGCTCCTTTGTTTGTGTTGCTTAACTATTTGTGGGCGTCGTTCCTTCGAGTTTGCAAGCAATTTTCCAGGTTGTTCTGTGAGTTCCAAGCCATGAAAGCTTTGAATTAGCAAGGTAGTCTTTGGTATTATTTTTCCCTTCTGTATGCTTGCAGATTTGTCGGTTTGTTTATGTTCTTTAAATGTTTGTGGGCGTGGCTATGGGTTTGTTCGAATGTTTGGGTCTGCAATTTTGGCTCTGGAAATGTTCGCATAGATTGTTAGGTTTCCTTCAAATATCGATCTGCAGATTTTCGCATAGATTGTTGGGTAATGTTCTCGTTTTAACTGTTTTGTGAATATTTTACTGGGCTTGCTTCTGAGGTTGACACCGTTAATGGTTTGAAGTTTGAAGGTAAGCTTCTGTTATTTAAAAATGTGCACTTCGCTTTACAAATGTTCCCTCTACAATTTTCCCTTTGCAAATGTTGCAATAGATTGTTGGGTTTTGTTCTCGTTTTGACTATTTTAGTGGTTACGTTTGGTTCGCGTTCTGAGTATTTTGCTGGGCTTCCTTTTGAGGTTGACACCATTAATGGTTTAAAGTTGCAAGTTTTCTTGATTTCTTGGCTCCATGTGCTTACAGGGTTGCTCCTTTGTTTCTGTTGCTTAACTGTTTGTGGGCGTCACTCCTTCGAGTTTGCAAGCAATTTTCCAGGTTGTTCTGTGAGTTCCAAGCCGTGAAAGCTTTGAATTAGCAAGGTAGTCTTTGGTATTATTTTTCCCTTCTCTGTGCTTGCAGAATTGTCGGTTTGTTTATGTTCTTTAAATGTTTGTGGGCGTGGTTACTTGCACTTTCGAGGCCATTTTTAAGGCTGGTTTCTGACTTTCACGTCGTATTGTGCCTATTTTATTCCACTCCTTTATGAGCTTTATGCCTTGAATGCTTTGATGTGCTTGCAAGGTTGTTTGTTTGTTTATGTTAGATTCTTTATGGGCCCTTTGCACCATAAATTCTAATTGATTTTATTGTTGTGGGCAATGTTTCAGTCTGCAAATATTCGCATAAGGTTGCATATAGTTGTCTGCCATGAATTGTTGAATTATTAAGGTAAGCATTGATTTTATTAAATTCTTTTTGGGTTTTGTAATGGTTTTTTATTATAATCTGCTTATTTCCTCCTTGCCTCTACTTGCAGGGTTGTTACTTTGTCTATGTTATTTAACTGTTTCACTCTGAGTGCATGGTTTGAATTTGCAAGGTAAGTTCTATAGATTCTTTTTTGTTTTGTAATGGCTTTTTCTATAGTCTGGTTATTTCTCAGTTTCGTGTAGTAGGGTTTTACTTCGGTTTTGCTATTTACAGATTTTTATTCCTTTAAGTTTTTTACTTTGTTTTAATCTTTTCGTCTCCGATGATGTGCACCAATGCGGGATGTTTTATTGGGCTTGTTTCTGAGCTTGTCGACGTTAATAGTTTTACGTTTCCAGGTACTTGTTTATTTTGTTTTTAAACTTTTCAAAATTTCTAATGCATTGTTTCATACCGTTCTTATTTTTGGGTATGTTGTGCTCGCAGGATTGTTACTTTGGTTATGTCATTTAAATCTTTGTGGACGTGATTACTTTTCAGTCTCCATCGTCTCTGTTCACTTTGAGAGGTATTTAGCTTTTCACCATTCTGTTACTAATGAAATTCTGCCTTATGTTAGAAGTGTTTTAGTTTGCTGCTTAGAACCCTAAAATCTCATTTGTTTTGTTGTTGTCAAGAATGTTTTGCTGTGCTCATCTCCATGAATGTGCTCTGTTTCTCAAACAACGCTGTCTTGAATGTGCTCCATTGTTAACTGTCTAAGATTTGTTATTAGAAGACTACACTGTAGTCTGAATGTAGTCACGTCCACAAACAGTTAAAAAACATAAACAAACTCTCTCTATATATTTTTTAGAACACATTCAAGTACTCATATATGTATATGTGCATAAACATATGTACATATATATACATACATGTATGTGTAGGCATGTATACATGTATATGAACACACACACACACAGATATATATATATATATATATATATATATATATATATATATATATATATATATATATATATATATATATATATATATATATATATATATATATATAGCCATCTGCGTATGTATATATACATAGGGTAAAATAAAGCTTACAACAATAAAACACATTACATTTTATGGTTGCAACAACTGGAACTTAAATTGCAAATTCATAGCATACAGAGCTTACCTTGCAATTTCAAACCATTAACGGTGTCAAACTCACAAGGAAGCCCAGTAAAATAGTCACAACGAGAACCAAATGTAACCACCAAAATAATCAGAACGAGAACAAAAGCCAACAATCTATGCGAACATTTCAAGTACTGATATATGTATATGTGCATACACATATGTACATATATATACATACATGTATGTGTAGGCATGTATACATGTATATCAATACACACATGTACCCATATATATATGCATGCATGTACATATAGCCATCTGCGTATGTATATATACATAGGGTACTCTATGTTGCACTCTGAAAGTCATCACCTCCACAAATAGTTTAATAACATAAACAAAGTAGCAAGCCTACAAGTACTTTGGTTATGTTATTAAAGTGTTTGTTTTGTAGTTTGAATGTAGTGACGTCCACAAACAGTTAAAAAACATAAACAAAGTATATATATATATATATTTTAGAACACATTCAAGTACTGATATATGTATATGTGAATTCACATATGTACATATATATACATACATGTATGTGTACGCATGTATACATGTATATCAATACACACATATATGCATGTATGTACATATAGGCATGTGCATATCTATATCTACATACGGTACCCTATGTTGTAGTCTGAAAGTAGTCGCGCCCACAAATAGTTAAATAACATAAACAAAGTAGCAACCTTGCAAGCATAAAGGAATTTTTACAGTCTGAATACTTCTATATAAATCTATATATATATATATATATATATACATGTATGTATCTCTATACAAATGCAATTATATATATACATGTTCAAATATATAGACATGATGTACATATATATATCAATTTATCTTACTGAATAAAAACCTTCGTGTGCTTAGAGCAGTCCTGCAACAACATCAAAGCATTGAAGTCATGCAACTCATAAAGGAGTCAATATATATACACACAACCAAAAGAAACCTTAACTGCACCTCTATATACAAACCCAAGTCAAAAATTAACAGATTGAAATTAAGCTTACAACAATAAAACAGATTACATTTTATGGTTGCAACCGGTGGAACTTAAATTGCAAATTCATAGCATGCAGGCCGTGAAACTCACACAACAACCTGAAAAATGCCTTCCAAAGTGCAAGTAGGCATGTCCACAAACAATTAAACAACAGAGAGAACAACTTTGAAAATTGCTTCCAAACTAGAAGTAGTGGCACCTACAAACAATTAGTGAACAAAAAGAAAGCACCAAGCCCTGCAAGAACATGGAAGCAGAAACTAAACAAGCTATACACAAAATGCAATACAAAACGAAGACATATTTAAATAAACCTTACCTTACCTTGCAATTTCAAACCATTAATGGTGTCAAACTCACAAGGAAGCCCAATAAAATAGTCACAACAAGAACCAAATGTAACCACCAAAATATTCAGAAAAAGAACAAAACCCAACAATCTATGCGAACATTTCCAAAGCGAAAACTGCAGAGCGAAATATTGGCAACAACAATAAAACAAATTCCATTTTAAGGTTCAAATAGGCATAAAAAACGTCGACATTCATGCACAGCCTCGAGGACAAAATCATTAAAGACATCATTAAAGACAACATCCTTTGAGAAACAGAGCATAAAATAGTCACACAAAGAACAAAAGGTAATAACCTTATGTGGAAATTTCCACACCAAAAAATGCAAAGCAAAATATTGTTGACAACAACAAAACAAATTAGATTTTAAGGTTGCAAGCAACCATAAAGAACGTCAACATTCATGCACAACCTTCAGATGAAATCATTAAAGACACCATCTTTGCCCAGTGTAACGCAAATCAAATAATTGACTCTGTGCACATGAAGGCTTTTAGTCTCAAAGATAAATATAGATATATATGTATATATATAAGATGTATATGTTTATATCTATGTACACTAATATATAGAAGTATACCTGTATATATACACATGGATATATATACACACATACTCTAAAATAAATGCAACTAAACCCTTCTTTCACAGAGTGAAAGCTTTGTAAGTTGAGTCATTAGATGATTTACAAAACTTAATGTGTTGTGCTAATTATTACAAGTTTTTATAGTTTGTTAATAGTAAATTCATCATCATTCACAAAAAAAAAAAGTGATCTACTTAAAGATTTGCTGTATTATTCTTGTATGTTCACTTTTTTTAGTAATGCATTTCCAATCTGTCATTCAAATAGAAAATAGCCACACTAACACAATCAAATTTCAACAATGGATACAAATTTGAAAGCAACAGAGGACATCAACAATGTAATTGAACGCATGTTGCAAGAAAGTGACAAGTTAAAGAGTAACCTCAGAAAGATCATTGCCTACTATGAACATAAATCACCAAAACAAACAATAGTCAACCTGTCTACATCTTCTAGTGTTGTAACAACCATACATAGTATTGAAGTAGCACCTTTGTCAATACCAAGTATTGAACAATTACTTGATCCAACAGTTATTTTCACATTGGGAGACAAAGTATTTAAATGGAGTAATAATGACCTCGCATGGGTTGCTTGGGTTGATCCTATGTTGTTGTAATTATTCAATCTTTGAAAAGTTAAATTTATATTTTGGTTAACATTCGAAACACACAAAACCATGTATATTTTGAAAGATCTTTGATTGCATAAACTCATATTTTGCTAATATGCTCTCAAATATATAAATCATTATGTCATATTTAATGTTTTTTGAGCTTATCAGCATATGAGCAATTATCATTTTCAATGCATGTTTCAATCACATTATGATCAATTCACTAGCATTTGAAACACAAAAAAAATTGTAGCAACGTTACTCTATGCTTAGATAATTTTACTCTACTTGTGCATGTATACCTTCGATAAGGTTACATCATCTTGTGATTGTATTCTGATATAAGAACTAGAATTCATCATTCTTATAATTTACTTTTAATTTTCAAAAGGTATATATGCACAATGGCATCTTCAATAGCTACCTCTGAATCCATAGACCACTTCGCTATTGATAATTTGGTAAGATAAATTATCAAATCTTTTCAATATAGAAAGCTTTTATGCTCTTTTTTTGGACAGTTCATTGCTCTTTTGCATACCATCCATTTCATTACCACATGCATCCTTTTTTTATAGCATAGTACAAAAGTAGATGCATACTGTATACATACCATAGCTTGATTACATAATTTACTAACACAAGCTTTACATTAACAACTAAGCAAATATATGAGGTGCTTCCCATTAAAATTAAATCCTCTATATTCATATTATTTTTTGTAGGCAAAAAACCAAGAGTATGTCCCTACCCCTTTTGCAATCCAATCTATCAATGCTGGGGATGACCTTCCTTCAACATTGCTACAAGTTTTGTCATTTCAGAAAATGTAGAATAGCACGGATGATACTGATAGACATAAATTAGTGTTATCTGATGGCAAATACATGCAGTTGGCAATCTTGCCTTCTAAATATGCTACTTTGATAGATTCAGATATTCTAAAAACAGGCACAATAGTCCAGTTATCGAGCTATACATGCCGATACATATGGAACACAAGGTAGGAAATCAACTATGATTATTAAATACAATATGTTTCAGCTTTTTAAAATTTCATTTATGTATAATTAACACTAATTTAAGAAGAAGTCTCCTGTTTTCACAGGACTATTGTAATACTTAGTCTGGAAGTGAAACAAAGTGTTTGCCCGTTCTTTGGTAAACCAAAATATCTATTCAAAGAACAACAACCAGAAATTATGTCTGAGGACAGACCATCAACATCTAAATGGTCGCTTCAGTTTGCAACTGAATTGCCATCCCCACAAACAACAACTTTTGAAAATATAAGTCCTATCAAAACTTTGAATCCATACCAAAATCAATGGACAATCAAAGGGAGAGTTACTCATAAACGACCTATTAAGGCATATAGCACAACCACCAAAAATGGCCATGTGTTTAGCTTTGACATTGTTGATTGTGATGGTTCTGAAATTAGAAATACATGTTTTGATGAGATAGCTAAGTTACACTTTAACTGTGTGGACATAGGTTCACATTATATTATTTCAAAAGGATCTATTAAGGAAGCAAATCCAAGGTACAACAAACTAAACAGTCATTTAGAAATCACCTTGTCTGATATGTCCATACTAAAACACTGCACCAACAAAGAACAACCAGATCAACAAACTCCTCTTTTCACGCCCACTGGTCAATTGTTTCAACTAACAAATAATACATTGGTTGACGTTATTGGTCTTGTTCTATATGTTGGAGATATCATTCCTATTCACAGGAAAGATGGCAGTCAAACACAAAAACGTGTGGTGAAAATTAATGATCTATCTGGTTCAACAATTGACATCAACTTATGGGGCCCAATAGCAGAACAAAAGGGTCTGGAATTGAAAAATATGTTGACCAATGATAGTGTGGTTATCCTTGCTTTATGTAATGCTCGTGTTGGCTATTTCAATGGGAAGCTTGTAAACATAACAGGTGCAACAACATTACATATCAACCCAAGTTTTCCAGAAGCAGAGCTTCTAACATTAAGAGGAAATGACCCTTTGCTTGCTGTACCCTTTGTTGCAGAAACTATCCACATAGATGACAAATATTCTAGAATGACAATCTCTTCAATCCGTGAGTGGATGAGCATCAAACCAAAAATAATTCAAACAACATTGCTAGCTGTTCTACGCTATGTCAATGTCAATGACCAAAATTTCTATTACACAGCTTGCCTACTGATGGTCAATGGAAGGCCTTGCAAGAAAAAATGTACACAACAAGCTGATGATTCTTGGTTTTTCTCTAGATGTCAAATGAGTATCCAAGACTGTAATTATAGTTACCTCTTGCCTCTAAAGTTGCAAGATGCCACAGGTACTCTATGGGGCACTACATTTGATGAGGGTGGCAATCACTTGCTACACAAAACTGCAAGACAACTCTATGCACTACAAAATGATGCAACAACAATAGAGACACCTTCCTCAGTGATCAAGAGAGCATTATCACATTACTATTCATTCACACTGTTGGGTTCTACTGAGACATACAATTCAGAATCCAAGATGAAAATGACGATCAATAAAGTTGCTCCTGTTGACTTCAAAGCTGAGTGCCATGCACTACTTGCAGAAATTAGCTGCCTAAGTACAGAGACTTAGAATTATAATGCATCTTTTCTAATTATTAAACTTTGCAGTTTACAATACAATTATACTATTAGCTAATTTTCATATTTAATGCTTTTACCTATACAAAAAATTATGTTTTACAAAAACAAGTATGCTTCTATAAATATCTATATGAACATTTCTTACATCTGCCAATTATCTCTTTGAAAGTTTTTCCTCTTCACATAAGTTACTTTCAGTCATACTCACTACTTTTAAATGTATTAACACTATGTTATTTGTAAATAAAATATACATATATGCACGTGTATTGTTCTTTTTCTCATCTAATATCTTTCTATATAACAATACAATACAAAACTATATATAAGTATTCATAGTTATAGTATTTTCGAAATACACATGTAGTTATATATGTGCATATGTTCATATACAAAACTATGATTTTTTTTATTATATGTATATGTACATGTGTATATGTATACATACATCTATATGCATCAGAATTTACTATAGTTGTGCATACCTATATTACAATCATGCTTTTCAAAACACAAAAAAACTAAGAACAACAAACAATTAAACATATATACACTGATATATATATATATATATATAGTGTCAATTTTTGTGATATATACATGTGTAGTTATATATGTGCATATGTTTGTATGCAGCACTTCAAATATTCAATTCATATGTCTATATACATGTGTACATGTATACATACATGTGTATGTATCAAAAATTACTATATATAACGAATACCTATATGACAATACTACCTTTTGAAAAAACAAGTTGCCAACAACAACTTCTGTACGTAGTACAACACTACAAAGTCAATCTATGACTTCCCACAACCCATAGTTTTCAACTACAGTCATTTACAAGTATATCAAAAGCTAGACATATAAGTTGAGTCAAGGACCGCAACAACACAACACAACAAATCGTTAGATTTACAAAAAAACACAACAAAAACAATTTACATACACAAAAAATCCTCTAAAATCACATAACCATACATGAAGGAATTTTCAATTCTCATACATTCTTCATACACGCTTCAAAGTTAACTACGTTCAATTATAAAATTCCTGACATACGTCTACTCTCTTTCAAATATTAGATATCTATCCAGCTTTGCCCTCAAGAAATTGATGCTATCAAATTGAAGAAAAGCCAGACCAATAGAACTTATTATGCAAAGAACAGAGGCACTATCTCCAAGAAATGACAACTGAAGCATCATGCACTTCATACATCTTCCAACAACTCAGCAAAGTTATTAGAAACAAAAAAGAGTGATGTTGAGCAAATTAATCTCAATCAAACATTTTCTACTGCTCCTGAACTTGCTATGAAAGCTGCTTCATTTCAAAATACATTGTCTAATTTCCGCAAAAAGATTGATATGTTGGAGATGACACAACCATGTTCTATTTGTAAAGAAATGTATGTGGCCATGACTATTAAAAAAGTCAATCATGTAGTTGTGTGCATGAGATGTTATGGTGAAAAAGGCCTCCACCGCTTCTCATTATCAAACAATATGGACCTAGGTGAGCAACCTTCTATTTTAAAGTCTCTCTCTCAAGTAGAGGAAATGCTCATATCAAGAATTGCCCCTGTTTTACAAGTAACACATGCAAGGGGAGGCCAATACAAATATTCTGTCCATACAATAAACTTCCCACAAGATATTTTTGATTTTGCTATAACATTACCTCGCCACATTAACCAATTAGAAATTCTAATTGTTTGTAGAACTAATTTGCAAGGTTCAACTTATGACTGTTACGTGAATAAACTTCACGTCATGAATGTATTGACTTAAAAAATGAAACATGATCAATACTACAAGGATGTGGTCATTGATCTAGATGCAGTGCTTCTATTGCCAGAGCAGACCACTAACATTACAGAGCTGCTGCATGTAGTGCATTCGCTGCAAGAAGATGTTGTTGAAGATACCTCTATTCTACAGAATGTTGATAACGAAGAACAAACTAGGGAGAATACTTCCTCATTTATCCCACAACTACCATCATCAATACCTGAACTCGATGCAATAAAAAACATCCTCCATTTAGATAATAGCATCAACAACGTTATTCCTTGGCCAAAAATTAGCGCAACACCTATCAATGAGTACAATACTGAAGGCCTCCTTTCCATGGCATTCCCAATGCTTTTCCCTACTAGAATCGCTTTACCACTACAACAAAGAGCAAAGCAAGTACATTTACATGAATATGCTTTGCACTTGATCAAATACTATGATCAAAGATTTGGGCAACATGTTCGCTTTAGATATTATATCTACAATCTCATGATGAGACACCGATCCCAGCAATCAACTTTTGTCTTCATTAAGACTAATCTACAAGATAGCCTTCCATTCCACAAAATCTTAATGGTTTAAAGGAATACTTGTAGAACACACCATCAAGTTAACTGCAAAATCACATCATGCGATATGCAGCCTCATTGCGTGGTACTCGGGCATTTTGGAGCAAGTCCCGATGTGACCTTACATCAATGATACAATAGTTAGGTGCACCTACACTATTCTTCACCTTAAGCTCAACTGACAGAAAATGGCCAGACTTGCATAAGTTATTCCCAAAGTCAAAGTCAGCCACAACACCTAACAACAGAACACAATTTAGCAAAAATTTAATCAATAATCCTCACATTACAACTTTGTACTTACACTTAAGATTTCAAATCTTTCAGGATGAAGTGATTGTCAAAGAACTAAAAGCTATTGACCACTGGTACAGATATGAATGGCAACAATGAGGATCTGCACATATTCATGGCTTCCTTTGGTTACCACATGCACCAAATGTTGATGACCTTGACTGGTCAGATCCTGCAAATGTCCAATCAGTTAAACACTTCTTTGACCAGTACATCACAACATGGAATCCACATTCTGTAGAAGCTTGCTTGAACAGGCAATATATGCCTGCAATTTCAGATCCATGCCTTGCGGATACAGATATCATATCCAAATCAGATCCTTGTACTGCTTACACTGAGTTTCTCAATGTTGTTCAATGGTATACAAAGTGTTCAGAGTCTACCTACTTGAGGAAAAAAAACTCAATCCTTCAATGCCGATACAAAGCTCCTTGGCCTGAACAACCTGACTCCTCACTAATATTAGACCAAACCAATACCCCATTATACAAACTAGCAAGGAATGATACTCGGCTAAATGTACATAATCCTACAATGCTCGCCATATGGAGAGAAAATGTTGACTATCAGCCTGTCTGCTCCAAAAAAGCAGTTCTACAATATATTTCAAAGTATGCATTGAAAATTGAACAAAAGTCAGAAAGCTATATTGATATCTTGAAACATATAGTTGACTCAGCAAATTTAGATGATGCAATCCTCTTGGCATACCAAAGGCTACTCATGGGAATAGTTGTTGATAGGGACATTAGCACACAAGAAACTTGTCACATGCTGCTTAAACTCCCATTGATATCTTGTACATGCCAATTTGTAACACTAAATGTTGGTAAAAGAATCTTCCAGTGCATAGCTAATTGTGATGAACAAACTCAAACAACGATATCTTACACCTCAAACTACATGGACTGACCACCAGAATTAGCAAACCTCACTCTGCTTCGTTCAACCCAGTTATATACATACTCTGAGCACCGTAAATCATCTAAATGGATGAAAAGAAAATTGCCCGCAATTGTAAATGTCTACCCACAACACAAATCATTACCTTTAGAAGAGGACAACAATTTTGAAAGTTTCTGTTGGATAGAATTGCTTCTTTACAAACCATTTCGAATTATTCCTCTACATATAGGGAGCACATCTAAAGAAATTATCATAAATTGGAAACATCTTCAAAGTACAAATTACATTCACTGGCATGTAAATGGTTTTGAAGAACACATTACCACAGAAAATGCTGAAGAGCTACAAGCAGAAGATATTCATCAAACAACTCAAGAAGGCCTGTACGAATGGGAGTTTTTGTCACAAATGGGAGCATCCAACAACTTCAACATTGTTGCTCTTCAACTGCTTGGCAAACATGATTTTGATCTACAATTTGATTGGACAACTTCTATACCTGATGAACCACTGCATTCAAAAGCATTTAACTTTATTTTAATAGAGAAAAGCCATGCATCCCACTATCTTGCCAACCCGCACTTAAATGCACCTGCTAACTATGAGCTTGCACGAAACCAAATGATTGCACTTGATATTATTAAGACTCATGCTGAACACAATCTGCATTCTTCACCATTACGATTAATCATTCAAGGCACTGCAGGTACTGGAAAATCATTTCTAATTGACTGCATACGCAGACAGTTAAATTCAAATACAGAACTTGCACAATGCCTTTTGCTTATACTAGCACCAACAGGTGTCTTCGCATATAATATCCAAGCAACCACAATCCATGCTGCCCTCTGTATACCCATTCAAGAATACAAACCCTTAACAGGCCATTCCCTATTAATGTTTCAAGAACAATGCAAACACTTACATTACATTTTAATAGATGAAATGAGCTTTGTTGGCCCTCAATTACTCATTAAGATTGATAAAAGATTGCGAGAAGCTTTCCCCAGCAAACAACATGAATCATTTGCAGGTATCTCAGTCATTTTGGTTGGTGATCTTGCACAACTTCCACCAGTTATGGATAGGCCATTATATGCATCGCACTCAATGGCACTAGCTCTATGGCACACATTCAATACTATTGTGACCTTGGATATTCCATTTCGTCAACAAGGCACAAGTTCTTCACACATAAGATTCTGTGAAATATTGCTTAACATCCGCAACTCAACACCATTGCAAATAGATTGGGAATCCCTGTAGTTGTGGTCAACCCATGCTTTGACAATTGATGAGAATAACCACTTCAGCCAACAGAAGCATTTGTTTGCAACAAATGCAGCTTCAAGTGCATACACCATAAAAATGTTAACACAATTGCACTCACCCATTGCACGTGCAACAACAAGCATCACACATCAAAGAGATAAGAAGGCACACCAAGAAGAACAACTGGCATTTGAAATCCTTCTTTCTATAGACCAGGAAATTATGCTTATTGCAAATTTATGGATAGAAGTTGGCCTTGTAAATAGTGCTTTGGGCTAGATCAAACAAATTATCTACGATCCAGGTTCAAAACCACTTGATTTACCAAAATATGTTGTTGTTCCTTTCAAACATTATACTGGCCCTTCATGGGACCCACAAAATGCAAAACATGTCCCAATTGCACCAATTACTAGAGGAAACCAAACACAAATTCCACTAGCAATGGCATGGGGCATTACAATTCACAAATCACAGGGGTTGACATTAGACTTTGCCACAGTTGACATCGGAAAAACAGAAAAACAAGGCCTAACATTCACAACCCTTTCAAGAGTAAAAGCAATTGAACATCTACGTATACAACTAGACTTCAGCTACCAAAGGTACTCCCGATTAAAAGGTGCAACATCAACAGTACTTCGAAAGGCAGAGGAAGCGTGCTTGTTGCAGCTTTCACACAACACAGAACAAGCATACCTGTAGATGAAACACAATCAGGTATGTGAATCAAATCTTGATTATGTTTTCATGTATTGAATCTCTTCTATTCAATGTATCAACCAAAAACAATATTTCTACTTTACAGGATCAACAACACAATGAATAACTCTGAAAGTCTAGAGCACTTTTGCATCCCCGAACCCCACAACAAAAAAGGTACACACGTAACACCTTCTCCCTATTGAACAATTCCGTACATTTCATGTACTGATACAACATTCTCTCTGCCATTTCACTTCTTCAATAAATTTAATAGTAACTAATAATGCACTAATACAACATTCTTCTTTAACTGCACCTCTTCCATTTTACAGGTTTTACACATTTATTTGTGCTTATGTTCCCTCACACTACCACTCTTGAAATCGATTTGCTGTACTTTCAAGGTTCAAATTTTCTGTTTACAGATGTTTATTCATTTAAGTAAATAACTTTGTTTTAATCTTTTCATCCCCACTGATGTGCACCAATGCAACTTGTAGGATTATTACTTTGGTTATGTTATTTCACTATTTGTGGACACGACAACTTTCGCTCTCCAACCACTCTGTCCACTTTCACAGGTATTTGCAATTTGACCATTCTGTTGTTGATCAAAATCTGCTTTAAGTTACGAATATTTTACTTTGCTGATAGTACCATAAAATCTAATTTGTTTTGTTGTTGTACCATGTGCTTGTAGGGTTCCTACTTTCTTTTTGTTACTTAACTGTTTGACGCTATCACTACTTGCAGTTTGCAACCAATGTTCTTTGCTTGCTGTACCTCTCTTTGCTCGCTATTTACCATTATAACATTCCTTCACACCTTAACATTGTTTTCATTTGATAAATAAGCTTTCAGTAAAGAATACCATCACATCTAGCCACATCGTTGGTTTAATGGTATGTAAAGCTTGCTTACTCATTCAATATATTGAATCCTCAATGTCACCTTGCAGGCTTCTTACATTGTTCAAGGTATACTTTCTCAAGGTTTTTAATCTATACCTATTATTCAATTCTACATTTACTGCCTACTCTCTCTAATACCCATCCCAACTTTCAGGTTCTCTTCACTGCAAAGACATCTTCCCATGAAAAAACATCAGGTAAAGCCTTTTCACATTACATAAATACTCTTAAGATCCTTTCACATCTTAAACAAAACTTAATTTTTACTCTCTTAAAATTCATTGCAGAAAAACTCCCTCACAACAAAGAAGTACTCACATGCAACATACAGGATAGTCCAATTCTGCAATTACACAGTCATTAGGTATTATATTGTTAAAAAATACTATCTTTCAAATTTTTAAGTTTTTCAAAAATTTTAACTTCACCAAATTTTTATATTATCCAAAACTGACATATATAAATGATAAAATGATGCAGGGCTTTCAACATAAACATCACATGCAATTCAACAAAAGGCTATATAACATGCTGCTCTTAGCAGCATGGGGGAAGGAGGGTGGATAAGAACAAGACTCTGGGTCCAAGACAAAAATTGGTTGGGAACAATATAGCCTACAAGAAATAATATATAACTATATTCATAACATATTCTTCATGTACATCATGCTGCATACGCCAGTATGGGGGATGGTGGGTGGAAAATTGTAAAATTTGGGAACAACCATTAGTTGGGACATGTACACAAATAAATAACTCTTTTACTTTAATAAAATTTCCTTGTTCAGTTATATAATACACATCACATCATGTCTCTTTATTTTCCTATCTTCTCTAAGAACTTTCATTTATTGGACAACCTTGCTTTATAAAAATAAATAACTATGTCATTCATAACATCATACTACTCATGTCTATTTGTATAACTCTACTAAAAGCTTCTACCCTTCACTAAATTATATCGCTCATTCATGCTCCTTAACACCTATTAGCCTCCCATTGCAGGCATTTCCCCTGCAACTGCTAGTTACAGGTGTATAGAGTCTTCCTGCTATATCCAAGGTTCTAGGTGTCTCTTCTCTAGATTGTCTTTGTTATTCGTCACTCAACTGTCCTTTAACACTTCATACGACATATACTAGCACTGTCATATTGCTTTGTGAGGACTATCACTTGTGATTTCTCAACGATTCACTATTATGACTACTATTATGAACCTATGTTATTCAACTCCTTGCCCTAACTTGATGTTCAATGTCTTCTAATTGATTATGACTACTTTCAAGAGTTTTTTCACTTCATTTGACTTTTATGTTCATGATTATTTTTAGTAAAACTCATTTTATTGTCTCTATGAGAGTCTCTATGACTATTATAGGGTACATATGAGTGTCTAATACATTAAAGGCATCAGAGTCCTCTCTCAAAGTGCCAATACCTCTTACATTTGACGTAATAATCTTTCACGGAGAGAGATTCCATCACATTTTCTTAATATTGAGCCTTAACAGTGTTTTAGGGTTTCGTAACATTATTTCATTCAACTCTAGCAATATATGACACATGGAACCTAGGTTTGTGATAGTCACACCCTAACAATTATTAACATTATTCATGCATTGTTATAAATTTGGTACTTTGAAGAATATTGAAATACAACCATATCCTTGTAATGGCAGTCATACATGAATTGACATTACAACATGTTTTCTAATTGTTGTTCCTAAACTCCACTAAGGCTCTTAGGATTTGGTAATCTTTATGTAATGGGTGAACAAATTAGGGTTTCCACCACAAGAAGGATGAAAACCTCTAATTTTGTTGCTTAGTGACCATTACATTCAGAAGAGGATTACAATCCAATGGATCTAGTCACAAAGCAACAAGGATTAGGACTGAGAATTTTGATTGGATTGTGGGTTTCTCTCTTTTGTGAATTGAATTGCTAAAATTAGGGTAAAAGTGCTGAAAATGAAGGTGGAAATGCAAAAATAGTAAGCTACAGGTGTTGGATCGAGCCACAAACCTGGACCTAAGCAATGTAAGCAGATTTAGACCTGTTCCCCAAAGAAGCTCCTAAAAAGAAGGGACCATTTCACTCACGCCTTGATCCTTAGTACTTTTCCCACTCCAAAGGGGGATTGATTCATCACAATAAATAATGCTTATTCTCAAGATCGCAGCTCCGCACCCGTTTCCTGCACACAGAAAGAAGAGGAAATAGGTTGGGAATAGGAGTTTGCTTAAGTCAAACCTCAATTTAGGAATTAACCTTGAATGAAATATTGCAAATACCGAAATAAATGATGGAAAGATGTACCTTAGATTTTCTATAACTGATAATGATGCTTTTCTTCTTGAATGTAATCACATATTAATTCTTTCCAACTCACTACTCTTTTTCATCTTGATGATGGATCACATAGTGTGATTTGAAACGTTGATGATAAAAAAATACACACACAATCGAATCCATAAAAAATTCAAAAGAATGTAATCACATATGCTGAAAGATATACCTTAGAAAGAAGAGGAAATAAGGTGGGGATAGGAGTTTGCCTAAGTCAAACCCCAGTTTAGGAATTAACCTTGAATGAAATATTGCAAATACCAAAATAAATGATGGAAAGATATACCTTATATCTACAATAATTGATAATGGTGCTTTGCTTCTTGAATATAATCACATATTAATGCTTTGCAACTCACTACTCTTTTTCATCTTGATGATGGATCATAGAGTGTGATTCGAAATGTTGATGATAAAAAAAATACACACACAATTGAATCCAAAAAAATTCAAAAGAATGTAATCACATATGATGTATGAAATGACATGAACATGACAAAACCCTAATCACACACATGCTTGCATATGAATTATGTAATGTTGCTCCACAATGGATAAATGAAGAATATGCAACCTTGAAGATCTCTTGAAATGTCTAATGATGAACACTTCAATGCTTGAATGCTAGATTGCTTGAATACAGATAGATTGAATGCCTTATTATTCTCTTATATATTGAAATGGGGGGATTGGATATCCTTTTCTACTTGCCCGTCGACAAACATCTTAGTTTTCTAACATAGGCCAACATGGGGATCACATTCCTGCCAACTCAATGAGACCGTTAAAGGTGCCAATTAACATCCCAATTGGGAGGACCAAGGTACTACGCCCTGGTCCTAACCCATTTAAGGGCCAGAACCAAGGGGCTATGCGATGTGAAAATGGAAAAGGGGGCTATAATTGAATTATATGAGAAAAATTAGGTCCTAGTCCTATTTATGGACATGAACACTGAGAGGAGAGAAAAAATGTGGACTAAATTGTAAGGGAGTACAATTTAGAATGCTACATTTAACGCCCACTTTAGCGGGAGTATGAGCCTATGCAAATACTCATGGTAAAGTAGAGGACACAGAGATGAAGAAGTGGAGCAATGAGGAGCATAATCACAAGGAGTATAAGATATCACTAATTTTGAGGGATCAAGCCCCCAATCTTAGGATCTTAACTCATTCAAATTTATGCAAGGGCACACAAAACAATACAAAAAAACAAACAAAAGGCAAACAACAAAAGACACACAACACAAAAGCTAAAGACCCAGAACAAGACCTCAAGTCAACTAGCCGAAGAGACCTCGATATCAAAATGTCTCAGCAACTACATACTAGATTATGAGGTTTGACAATCTTGGGAAAATCTAATTCCCAAGATTAGATTTTATAGGAGGAAATTTGATAACATTTCTAGCAACTATAGTAACACGTAGACAAGTTGGGAAAACCCGCCCAAGCCAATATGTACTCTCTCTATATCAAATAACTCACGAACTAGCCTCATTGTGAGGCTAAACACACCGAAAAAGGACATGTGGCAACCGAACCTGCAAGAATCAAACAATAGAGCATCAGAAAATTATCCAAATTATGCTACAAAACAAATTAAACATCATACAAATCCAAATACATCAATTGCAAAATTAAATTTTCATGTTTGGACACCTAAAAATGCTCACTAGTTTTCATATGATATTTAACAATCGAAGTAGAAACTCGTATGAGTCAGGAATGCAGGTAGCACGACAAAAGACTCTCATATGATAAACTACATGTATTCGCACATAAAAAAAGGTCTATCAAGCACAAACTTGTACAATACACGGGGAGGTCTCAAACGACAAATTTAATGGCCAAAAATGATGAAACAAGAAAAGACAGTTTGTCATACGAGACACAATATGGTCTCGCATGACAAAATGACATTGACCGGTTTTCAACACCACAAAAAGCAAAAAATTCAACCAAAAATCACATTTGATGAAATAACAAGGCAAAAGATTAGTCTCTTATAGTTGGCTAGTAATTTTGTGGTCAATTATGATGTCTCTGGCACTCAAATCAGTGCTCCTGGATCAGAATGACCATTTTTTTTGCAGAGGGCATTTTTTGAATTTCAAACTTGGGAGGTTAAAATGAATTGAAAATGACACTTTGACCCCTTATATAGCCAAAAACCTAATTTTTCAACTTGCTCCGATGGACATGAAAATTGTACCCTTAGCTAATTTGCCTGTCACACTGGAGATTTAATGCAGACACAGGTCAGTAAGATATATGGATAATAATTTAATTTACAATTATAAAATTTACTAGATCATGTGTAGCAACCAATTAGCCAATCACATAAATGGATACCTCATACGTTTGTAGGTGACCCATGAGAGGAATGATGAGAAGGGACATGGATACTTGCCCCTAGATATGTTTCTCTAAGTGAGCCATGTTGGGGAGGAGAGTAGGAATAGTCTAGCCATATTCTACTAGTTCCACTCATCCTCACGTGTGTGTGCAAGTGATGTTTGGTTTCAATTATATAGCACCTCATATAAGAGTTTGTTTCCTCTGGTTTCGAGCCTGCATCAACTTGTTTAAGACATATAATGCAAATGCAAATGCCAAGGGGCAAATGTCTAGTTTTGGGAACATCTCATGTAAGAGTTTTGCTCTGGTTTCGAGAATGTGTAACCCCATCTAAGACATATACATGTCTGGTTTCAACTTGGACATCCCATGTAAGAGTTTTTTTTCTCTGGTTTTGGGAATGGATACCCCATATAAGACATATATCAAATGTTGTGTCTAGTTTCAGGTGTGAAGCATCTTGTATAAGAATTTATTTTCTCTAGTTTCGAGATTGAACACTCCATTTAAGACATGCAAAAATATAGATATTTGTATACATGTACAATATATATAAACATGTATTTATATATACACTTGCATAAATACTTGAAAGGATAGATTAATGTGAAGTTGTCCATCACTTTACTTGTGTACATATTTGCATCCATGACCACAATATCTACACATACACACACACACACACACATACATATATATGTATAGATATGTATATGTATATACACATATATGTATATATATGTATATATATACATAGATATACATATATCTATATACATGTATACATACATACATACATACATATATATATCTATGTATGTATGTATGTACATACATACATATATATACATACATACATACATGATGCCCTCCTAAATGGCACAATGTTAGCAAATGATAAACAACACCAAAGACACAAAAACCGTTAGTGTTAGTCAATCAAAAACTAATCTATGAAGGCATACCAAGAGAGACACAAAAAGCATGCTAATGTATCTAATAAACGAAACAAAGATTATGAGGCATCTCCAACTGCCTCTTAGCATGGCCTTAGCTCCTTCTCCCTTGTTCCTCTCCTCTCCAAGTTCCAAAATAGTGTAGCTCTCAGCAGCTTTTTGCACTATGGATGCTTATGGAGGATTGAGATTGTAGTATAGCTCCAAATGTGAAATGAAAAGCTAATACTAATCTATTGATGCTAAAATGATTGATTTTACCAAAAAGACAAGATGTTTTAGTTAATTATGCTAAAATGCTCTCTAAAAATGTCTATAGCCTAAATGCATACAAGTTTTTCAGGATCTGGATTATGAAGGAATGGGCTCTATTTATAGGAAAAATGGAGCAATGGATGGCCAGGATCGAAAGGTTTAATCAAGGGCCAAGCTTGAAAGTTGGGGATCCATGTGCACAATTTGCACCAACAAAATGGTGACAAGTGTCAACATAGGGTTGGGTTGAGATAAGGGGTTGGAGGCATTAAATGCCTGAGGAGACCTCATGGTTATCTAAAAGGTAAGGGTCAAACCTAAATTAAGATTACCCATTGGATTAAGAGTTAATCCAAGGATAAACCTTTGTGCAAATGATTAAGAGATAATCATGGTCAAAGCATTAAAGGCTTGATGAGACCCTTGGGTTGGGTAGAGGTTGAGTCAAAACAAATATTTTAACCATGTAGGAGGGTTTGGGTTAACTATTAATGGTTATTGGAGACTTTGTGGATTAAGTGGTTGAAAGTTGGAAACCTTTAATGGCTATCAAAGACTTTGAGGATTTAAGTGGTTGAATGTTGAAAACCTTTAATGGTTATCCAAGACTTTTGAGGTTTGAGAAGTGACTCCATTTTGCTTAGGAATGTGACAATAATTAGGGGATGGATTAGGCTAATTAGGAAGGGGTTAGAAGAATCTAGAAGGGGATTAGATTTTGCAAGTGGATTTGGTGGGTGAGGGAAAATAGGATTTTATTAAAATAAAAATTCATTTATTTCAATAAAAATTCATTTATTTCAATAAAAATTCATTTATTTCAATAAATTTGTGCAAGTTGCATTTGTAGGAAAATGCAAGTGGGGTGGGGAAAATGATTTAAATAAATGTTTTATTTAATTTATTTAAAAGAGGAATAGGGGGGTTTTAATTAAATAAATAGATTTTATTTATTTAATTGATTCGTATTTGGTTTAATGAATTAATTAAAATAAATTGAATAATTTATTTAATTAATAGAAGAATGTTTGGGGATGAATTAATTAAATATTAATTTAATTAACTGATGGCTAGTGGATTTTTAATCAAATAAATAGCAAATATTTATTTAATTAAGCTGGACAGATTTGTGTGACTACATTTGCCCCTCTTTGAGACGGTGCGGTTTATCGCGTCGTTTCAAATAAAATGTAAATTTAATGGGTGGTATGCCCCCTCGAGAGATGGGCTGAAAATTTTGAAAAATCCGACGATCTCTCGAAAAAGAAGGAAAATTGGTAGGGTGGTAGAAGAGAAGGAGTTGGTTATACTGGTGAAAAATAGAAGAAAACGGGGGAAGAAGGGAGAAATGGGGGGCTCGGGAAGTTCATGGGGACCACGACGATGAGCAGGGGGGAAGTTACAGTGACGACGAAGGGTATAAATGGGGTGAAAGGGGGGAAAACATGATCATTTGTGACCGCGACCAGTTGAAAATGAGAGCTCTGATAGTGACATTTGGAGGAGCGAGCAGCAATGACGATGCCGATTCCGATAGCCGAGCATAGATTTGTGCGAGTCCATCGGTTCCAGTGCCCAGATGACTACGGACCAGTGGTACGCAAATTCGAAAACTTAACTTTTAAGCATTTTTACGAAGTTTTTAGCTGAGTCCAAGTCAAGTCCGAGCAAGAGCGCTGGAACTTTGGTTTTGGCACTTTTGCTCCATGAATTAGCGCTATTGTGCCGCAATAGCGCTATTGTGCGCTTGTTTGAGTGCTTTTGATCTTCATTAGCATTATTGTGTGCAACTTTTAGTGCTATTGATTAAGTAGCGCTATGGTGGGGTTAATTGAGCGCTATTGAGTTAAAGTAGCGCTGTTGAATAGTTGTTTTAGCACATTTGCAGTTGTAGCGCTTTTGTATAGCTTATTGAGCACTTTTGTTAGGGTTGTAGCGCTTTTGTTTAAAACTAGCGCTTTTGTTGATGAAATAGCGCTTTTGCTTTAGGATAAAGGAATGCCCCAGTTTGAATGAAGAAAAATCTTTTGATGCCAATGATTGATAGATGGCGAGGTGAAGTGGGAGTTGTTTTGAACCATAACAGCCTGATGAGACTTAGGTCATTTGTTAGGATAAATGCCTGTTGAAGTCTAGGTGGCCATGATTGCTTACCTGTTGAGACCCGAAGATACTTGATCAAAGTATCTGATGATAGTCTAGGTTTAAACTTAAGAAAGTTTGAAAACAAAACAACTGATGGTGATTTGATGAATGTCCATGTGCAGGAGGATCTGCGTGTGTTGCAGTTACGCGAGTGTCATCCTGCGACACAGGGGTTGCGGGACCGATTGACTCAGGTGGAGATTGATTGTATTACAGCGACTGGTCTTTACGAGGTGATGCACATGCCCATGATTCGTATGAATCACAGCCTGATCACAGCACTGGCAGAGCGATGGCATAGTGAGACGTGCACCTTTCATTTGGCACAGGGGGAGATGACCGTGACCTTGGAGGACGTGTGGCGCATTCTTCGGATTCCGATTCGAGGGGAGCTGGTCACATATGACAGATCTTGGGGGACGCTTTCATGTCAGAGGATTTTTGATGAGGACGTGTATATTGACGATGGGTCGATCGCATGGGAGGATATAGCGGCACTATATGAGCCTCTGCCACCAGTTTTGTCAGGGATTGTGGGAGGACTTCTGTGTCCTGACAGGCGGTCACATGGATTGGCAGTGGGATGGGGATAGGTGATAGAGATGATGATGACCGAGGGGACCCGATTTGCATGGGGGCCGTGCGTGCTGGCGCACATGTATCAGGAGCTCCACGAGGTAGTGTACTGGGGGAGGGGTTCTTTAGCAGTGGGCATGACACTGCTACATATTTGAGCTTGGGAGCACCTACCAGTGACTCAACTAGTGAGTCTCAGATTTCGGGCCGTGGACCAGCCATACATGTTTATGTACAGTGGTATGATGAGTCAGCCCCACTTGGGGAAGTTAGAGTGGTGGCGGCGGGCATTGGATGACTTGGATGTAGTGATATGGCGGCCATACTTGGAGTGTGAGCCATGGGATGATGACGCAGAGGCACTGCCGTATGTCTTCATGACCCGATTCCTCATTGGGAGGACTGCATATGATGTGGAGAGACAGGTGCCTGGATGAGTGATGAGGCAGTTCGGACGGCAGCAGGGACTGCCTAGCGGATCTGGAGAGTATGCTCGAGTGATTCGAGAGGGGTATGCATGGGGTCCAGTGCTACCTTATGATCAGGCACTGACAGAGTTCCGGACACTGCAGGCGAGGCCATGGGACCTACGACCGAGGGTCGTTGATGCAGGTGTGACAGATGAGTACACACAGTACTGAGCGGTGCACCCGACCCCGCAGATATCAAATCCAGCAGAACCGATCCCAACATTTGAGGATGAGAGGGGATGGGGACGGGGACGGAGGAGGGCAGGAGGAGGAGGAGGAGGAGGAGGAGGAGGTGGAGGAGGAGGAGGAGATGTAGGAGGTGGAGGAGGAGGTGGGTTGGGGTTGCAGAGATAGTGGAGAGGGAGAGGTGGACTACCTCTACAGATATCACAGGGACCATTGGTACAGAGGGGAGTGCAACTGAGTGGGAGAGGGATGGAGAGAGAGATCCCGATGGATAGAGGAGAGGGGACTACTGGAGAGGGTGGTGCAGGAGAGGCAGTGATGGACATTGGGGAGGGAGCCACTGGAGATCTGCGGGATCACATCATAGTGCGCTTGCAGACGCGGATAGAGGGTTTAGAGGATGAGGTAGCAGCTAGGGATGTGCAGCTATTTGCACGAGAGGCAGAGCTGGCGGTGGTGCTGCGGGAGAGGGATAGTGCAGTGGAGCGATTGTTCGAGCTGCAGGAGAGGGTCCGGGTTGGAGTAGGAGCACAGGGGTCTACAGGAGAGGTTATGAGGGAGATGCGGCGAGCTCAGGCGGAGATAGAGTACTGGCAGGGGTTATATGAGCAGGTGGTGCCAGTTAGCCAGCGAGCGCTCAGTTATTCACAGATGCGGCAGGCAAGATCAGAGCGATCACAGAGGATGCAGAGTAGTGGGGGTGTGATGGGTCCTCTACAGCAGGAGAGATCAGGGGATGCAGGAGGGAGTGGGGGTTCGATGAAGCCTCCACGGAGAGATGGATCAGGTGGTGTAGGCACCAGTGGTGGAGTAGGGGGAGGTGTTGGGACATCATCTAGCCAGAGCGACATTTGAGAGAGCATTCATACATCTATGTATTTGTATTTATTTATTTTTGGATTGTATCTTGGATGGCTCTTGGTAGACGATTTTGTAGACTTCATTGTACTCTGATACATGAGATGATATATATGAGGAGATCCCATATTTTGATGATATGCATTTGATTTATGTATGGATGTTTATGTAGGATGATGAGTGATTTGTTTAGATGTATATGTATGCCTTGTGATGAGATGTTTCTTATATGCATGTTTTTGATGATGATACTGACATATGAATGCAATTTTATATACGTATGATTTGTTTGATTTTTGGATGCAATTCTTTTATGTCTGTAATGCTATGATGATGATGTATGCTTATGATGATTTTATGAACAGGATTTTGATGTTTCCTATTGCGATATAATGATGAGATGATTTATGTGATGATGTCAATGCAATGGCTGAATGAATGATTTTATGTATGGATATGCATCTAGATGTGTTTTTAGATGAATGTAATATGGATAAACCAAATGTTAAGTACAAATGTTTATTTGATAATGTGTTAAATGGATGCAATATGGATAAACAAAATGTAAAGTATAAATGTTTATTTGATAATGTGTTAAATGAATTCAATATGGAAAAATGGATATAAAATGTTATGAACCAATGTTTGTGTAAATAAATGGAGTTATGATTCTAAATGCTAAATATGAGTTTAAGTACAAATGATAATGGGATGATACTATAACTTATGTTTTAATAACTGCACCTGAATGCAATTAAAAAGAGGAGAATGGATGCAATGTGAATGAATCCTAAACGAGTGTAATAAGATACTTTGTTAATGGATGAACGAATACACTTTTTTACTAAATGGATAAATGAATGTATGCAATAATAAATGATTTAAAAGATGATAAGATGATAATGGATTTGTGACATGAAATGAATGCCTAATAAATGAGTTTAAAACAATTAAATACAATTTGATCCCATGAATGAATTGAATTATTGATGATTGATGCAATGATGCAAATGATTTAATGAAAACTAATGTTAAAAATGAACTATACGCAATGTGAAGTTAAAATGACGTGAATGTATTGAATGCAAGATGCAACTAAGTGTTTAATGCAAGATGCAACTAGATGTAAGGATGATATGAGCATGAGGAATGTAAGGTTTGTAAGACTTTGCATGATGCATTGATGATGTATCAGAGTACTCGATCGTGATTGTATCCAAGACCAGCTTAATTTTCTCAGTTGGCATATAAAAGCCTATATATGAATGAGTGAATGGATGGGTGATATGCAACGGAATGCAATGTATAAACAGATGAGATGAAATGACGATCCATAGTGCTCTATTTTCATCATTGAGATTTAAAATGTTGGAAGAGAATACAAGCATCTTGACATAATGATTCAAGATGACCTGAGTATTCCTTACATGGATTTTATATAGCAAGTTAATACAAACGACTTGATATAAGGGTCAAGTCGACCAGAGTATTGCTTGCGAAACAGACAAGGATTATCTCCATTCATGCATGACTTGGATCGTCCTCCTTGATCTTAGGCTGATCAGATCCTGAGACAAGTGCATACCATACTTAAGAGATAAAAACCTTTATCCAATTTGGATGAGGAGGAACCAAAGAAAGAGCATTGTACCTGCAAACAAACAGTATATACATAAAGAATAAAGAATAGGGATCCTTGGTAATGGTTCATGCTCATATGGTCGAGGTATACACTGTAGTCAACAAGCCGTAATGATCTATGACTGCATTTTGCATAAGATCATGTAGCTTGGTGAACTTCCCACGTAGACAACATTAGTACATGCCCCAATACTTCATTGGAAATAATGCGTAAATGATACAACACAATGCTGAAAGATCCCGATACAGATAAACAAATGAATTACTCATGAATCAATCAAGTATTTGATAGCTTGACATAATTTTCTTGTCAAACAAAACGTCACTTTTGTCTTTGTTTTGGTAAGGAAGGATGCATCCTTGTTGAAGACAGTTTGATGGTTGATGTTGATTGGTGTGGTCGATTGATAAATGGTCATCATGTGAGTATTGTGTCAATGTTTGTTTGGTATCTGCACGGATGAGTATGTACAAAGTGTTGCCATGTTTTGGTTTGATTTTTGATGGTTTTTCGATGTTTTTGGATTTTGAATTGTTTTTGAATGTTTTTGGAGTTTTGCGAGATATTTTCCAATGTTTTTGGTATTTTGTTGAGACATTTTCCAATGTTTTTGGTATTTTTGATGATTGCTTGAATGAAGAACTTAATGAATCATAAGACAATGTAGAATCCACTTCCATCAATAGGTTAAGGGCATTGCCCCCAGTTTTAGACATGACTATGAAAAAACGGGATGCAAGACGCATGGAGTACTTTCTTAATTGCAGATCAAATAACAAGCCATGGTTGGATGGATGGATGGATGTATGACATATGAAGTAGATGTGATCGCAACAAGTCTAAAAGACAATGGAGCCATAGCCTTTATGAGTGGCACCTGTTTGCCAGGTTTTCACCATCGCACTTACCCAAGGTGCCACCGGAGTGTTTGTTCACCATTTGGATGCATGAGTTTTCTTTACTTTTTTGAATGTTTTTTGTATTTTCTTCAGGACATTTTTCCAAATGTTTTTGGTATTTTTGCCAGTATATCTGGGAGCCTGATACTCTATGCAGCTTATGTGTAAAACTGTTTGAGGTGCATGCTGTTGATTGGATCTGCAAGTGGTTCTCCTTCTGATGTAGCCAACTGATATGCCCCAGACCCGAATACAGCAGTGACAACATATGGGCCCAGCCAGTTTGATTCAAACTTGCCCTGATGTTCTCTGTTGGGTTGATTGTGAGGATTCTCTCATAGAACAAGATCACCTACCTCAAATGTATGAGATCTAACTCGGTGATTGTAGCTTCTACTCATGCACTGCTGATAAGCTTTGAGATGGTTGTATGCAGCTTGTCGCTTCTCATCAAGTAACTCTAAGTCCTGAAGGCGTGAGACTCTGTATGCTTCATCATCGATGAGATTGTGCAAGGAAACCCGTAGTGATGGTATCTCAACCTCAATAGGTAAGATAGCTTCAGCACCATAGACTAATGAATAAGGAGTTGCACTTGTAGAGGTTCGAATGCTAGTTCGATATGCCCATAGCACTGGATTCAATTAAACATGCCAGTCACGGCTAGCATCATTGACTGTCTTCTTGAGGATTCTTAATATGTTTTTATTGGATGCTTCGGCCTGACCATTGCCTTGTGGGTAATAGGGAGTGGAAAAGCAGTGTTGGATATGAAATTTCTCACAAAGTTCGTAGACATCCTGATTTTTGAAAGGAAGACCGTTATCTGTGATGATGGACATGGGCATACCATACCGGTAGATGATGTAGTTGAGTATGAATGAGGCGATCTGCTTGCCGGTGACTTGGGTAAGTGGAACAGCTTTGATCCACTTTGTGAAATATTCGGTGGCGGTAATAATGAATTTATGGCCGTTGGATGAAGATGGATGAATCTTACCCACAAGGTCAAGACCCCATTGACAAAAAGGCCATGGTGTTGTGATAGGTTGCAGTTCCTGGGCTGGTGCATGTATCAGGTCACCATGAACTTGACATTTCTTGCACTTCCTGACAAAGTAGTAGGAGTCCTTTTCCATAGATGGCCAATAGTATCCAGCTCGCATGATCTTCTTGGCTAGTGATGGACCACTTGAGTGAGTCCCACAAATTCTTTCATGTACCTCTTCCAAAACCTTTGTTATCTCACCTTGTTCTAGACATCGAAGGAGAGTACCATCAAGACTGTGTCGGTATAGCGTTTCGGCAATAATGGTATATCGAGTAGTTTGGCGAATAAAGGTTTTACGTTGGTTATTTGATTGGTTGGGAGGAAGGGTGTGATCGCGGAGATAGGTGTAGAATTCACCATACCATGGGGATTCAGAATCGACAAGGCGACATATCATTTCAGATTCGGGGATATCATAAGTGGGGATCCAAAGCTGTTCTACCAAGAACTCGTAGTGTGTTGAATTCTGTGGAAGATCTAGGAGAGATGCGATGGTAGCCATAGCATCAGCAGCTCAATTCTAATCTCTTGGTATCTTCTCAAAGGTGATAGTAGTAAATGATGTCTTTAGAGTGTCCACCATTTGCTTATATGGCATGAGTTTATCATCTTTGGTCTGATATTCATTGATTGCTTGTCGAATGACCAGTTGGGAATCGCCATATACTTGCAGTTCTTGTAATTTCCATTGTATGGCGAGCCTGAGTCCTGTGATCAAGGCCTCATATTCTGCTATGTTGTTTGTGCATGGAAATGTGAGCCTGTAAGACTTCGGGATGCTATCACCTTGAGGTGTGATAAACAAAATGCCTGCCCCCGAGCCGTGCCTAGTGTATGAACCATCAAAGTATAGTTTCCATGGTTGTGTTGTTGTGATCATGAATATCTCTTCATCTGGAAAATTAGAAATGAGAGGGTGATCGCCTATGAGTGGTGCATCGGCCAACTGATCTACAATAACCTGACCTTTGATAGCTTTACGATCTACATATTCAATGTCAAATTCACTTAGAATCATCACCCATTTGGCCAAGCGACCTGTCAATGCTGCTTTGCTAAGTAAATACTTGAGTGGATCAATCTTTGCAATGAGTTGTACCTTGTGTGTCAACAGATAGTGCCTCAGTTTAGTAGCTGCCAAGATTACTGCTAGGCAAGCTCGCTCAATAGGTGTATAATTGAGTTCATAGCCCACCAGTGTGCGAGAGATGTAGTAAATAGCACACTCTTTTTCTTTTGCATTATGTTGTGCCAATAGTACACCCAATGCTGTACTTGTCGCTAAGATATAAAGTAACAACGGTCTACTTGGATCTGGTGGCATCAGCAATGGTGGATTCATGAGATAGTCTTTGAGTGTCTGAAATGCTTGCTGGCATTTGGCATCCCACTGAAAGCGGATGTTCTTGTGTAGTAGGTGTGTGAATGGGTGACACTTATCAGCCAATTGTGCAATGAATCTTCAGATGGATTGAAGTCGTCCTTGTAATGTCCTTAGCTGACTGGTATTCTTTGGAGGTGGCATGTCCATGATTGCCTTAACCTTTGCTGGATCGACCTCAATACCTTTGCTTGAAACAATGTATCCTAGAAGCTTCCCGGAGGTCACTCCAAAGACACATTTCTTTGGGTTGAGTCGAACATGGTATTGTTCCAGTCTATCAAAGATTTTATCTAAGATGTGGAGATGCCCTTCTCTGGTAAGTGATTTTGCTAGTAAGTCATCCACATAATCTTCCATCATTGTATGCATCATGTCATGGAAGATGGTGGTCATTGCTCTTTGATAGGTTGCTCCTGCATTCTTTAGACCGAAAGGCATTACATTCCAGCAATATGTGCCCCATGGACAGGTGAAGGCTATCTTATGTTGGTCCTCTGGTGCGATCTTTATTTGATTGTATCCGGAAAAACCATCCATGAGTGAAAGCATGGCATGTCCTGCTGTCAGATCCACTATGATGTCAATATTTGGAAGGGGGAAGTCATCCTTAGGACAGGCCTTATTGAGATCTCTGAAGTCAGTACAAATATGGATGCCCCCTTTTGGTTTGCCAATAGGCACAATGTTGGAGATCCATTTTGCATAATCAATTGGCCTAATGAAACCAACATCTAAGAGTTTCTTGAGTTCGGTTTTGACTAGCACGACAATTTGTGGATGCATCTTACGAAGCTTTTGCTTGACAGGTTTGGCTCCTTCTGCTACTGTAAGGTGATGCATGACTAAATCAAGATCAAGCCCAGGCATGTCTGCATATGACCATGCAAAGTTGATCTGACGCTGTTGGAAGAACTCTATAAACGTAGGTTGTTCCTCTGGAGTAAGAAGAGATGCCAGATGTATGATATGAGGATTTTCAGGAGTCCCCACATTGTATTCTTTGGTCTCCTCGATGAGAATTATTGATCGTTCCTGTTGTGCATTAGCCGGGAGAATGTAAAACTTTTCATCCTCAGGCGCCTCAGAGAGGTTTTCACCATTGGATACGCTCTTTCTTTTTACTTTTGTGGGATCAAACAGTGCCACAGTGTGGTTTTCACTGGAAGATCCATGTTTTATTGTTATATTTTTGCAGCTGAAAGGTTTGGCATCCACCCCGAAGTATGCTACGCTATTAAGTTCAATGGTGAATCCAGCTTTGTGATCCCCGCTTGGTAGATTATCCCTTAGTTCCAAAAAGTCAATGATAGCCTCATCATTTTGGAAGAGGTCAAGACATGGAGGATTTGATTGGTTCCATTCGATGAGTTCAGGGTGGATAATGGGCATTACTTCATTGATTAGGTTAAGTTCGCTAGAGGTATCAGTGAGGGTTAAGACAGTGTAGTGAAGGTCGTTGATGGTACTCTCCCTATCAGAATCAGGCGTAGGGTGAGACGTAGGGTCTGTGGAAGATGTTTCCAGCTCAGGAACCCAAGTGGTCTTTATCTGTGCTTCTCCGTAAACAGGGATGTCTTTGCGTGGCGGAGGTGGTGATGTGTCTTCCTCATCTGAAGTATTAAGCTGTACAGAGTCAAATTCCCATTCATGCGAGTCGGTCTCTGAATCACTTTCTAGCATCTGATTGCTATACCATACTGGGATGTCTTTTGAGTTAAACACTACAGGTGTGATTGGTTTATGTATTTTTGTAGTGATTGGTGCTGTAGGAAGTTTGATGGGGAGCAAGGAATCTGATCCGAGAAATATCGGCAGTGTTAACTTAGTGGTTTCTGCTGGAACTGCTAGTGCCATAGATGGTGCTGCAGGTTTTGATATAGTTGCTGCTGCTACTAGTGTTATTGATGTGATGGGTGCTGTGGATGGGATTACTGTTTCGCTTGGTGGGATGTTTGGTATTGTAGATGGTTGCGTTGGGGTTGTGAGCCTCGATGGGGTAGTGGGGATAGTGCTTGATGCTGCTTTAATAATAAAAGGTGTCCTCTTTGTCATAGGCTGACATAATGGTTTGCTGGGTTGTCCTTTGAATTTGAGTTTAGGAAATATTTCTTTCTTAAAGCCTAGGCCTGTATTACCTTTGGGTTTGAATTCTGGCAACAGAGGTTCATGTCGTCCTTGTTTGCAATATCCCAAAGCACTTCGACCATCATACCCCATTCTTTGCATAATGAGGAGGCCTTTACCATACTGATCCATAGGAAGTGTAACTCGCGGTATATCAGTGATGATGGGATCTTTATAGATCCATTCCGCTAGGTCCTCATCTTGTGTCTCTTCCTCTTGACTCTTTCCAAGGATGAAAGGCGTCAAAGCACATGCTGGCATGATCAGTGGTTGCTGGAGTAACTACTGTGGTTTACCATGTGTTCTAGGAGAAATAGGCATTTGTCCCACACAAAAGAGTTGACTCAAGTTGTATTCTCCAGGACCTTCCTCTGCTACTTTCATTTTAAGCTTTTCTTGGTTGGGTATAGTGGTGTTTGAACTGGCAAGAGAGGCTGGACTTATATACGATGTGGAGGAAATGGCTTCTCTATTATTAGGGACAGTAATCTCTGGTTGATGGTTGATATTATGGCAATATGCAAAAGGATTTGCATCACCCAGGATTGTGATCTCTGCACCATTATGTGGGAACTTGATACATTGATGGTAGGTAGATGGAACGGCTTGCATGGCATGTATCCAAGGTCTTCCTAACAATAGATTGTATGGCAGAGGAAGGTCTAGAACCTGACAGATGATGTGCTTTACCACAGGGCCCACTCGGATTGGTAGTACCACAGCTCCTTTGGATGAATGCTCTGCATCATCATATGCTTTGATTGTGATCTTCTTGCGAGGATCCACTAATTCTACTGCATAGCCCAATGCTGTGACCAATTGTAGTGTGCAAATATTTAGGCCTGCTCCATTATCGATCAAGACTCGCTTGATCCTATTCTGGTTAATAAATCCTTCGATGTGGAGTGAGGCGTTATGAGGTTGCTGGAAGGAAGAGTTGTCACTTTCGGAAAAAGTGAGATAAGGTGAGGACTTTATATTTCCAACCATGGCTTGAAATTGGTCAGTATTTAGGTTTGCAGGGACTGACGCCTCTTGGAGTGCTTGATCCAAGATAGTTTTATGAGATGGCGATAGACGCAAAAGCTCTAAAATGGATATAAGCACAGGAGTTTTGTCTAATTGTTCCACAAGATTGTACTGCTTTGGGATGGAGGTGGTGCCTTGTGGAGCTGCCTTAATGGTAACCTTGCCACGTTGTGTAACAACATTGCAATTTGAGTTGGGATTTTTGAAGGTTATAGTTGCAACTTGGTCATTGGCATCATACAGATGGTTTACGGTGTAATTATAACCAGCCTGTGTATAATCAGTGGTATCAGTGCCTCGTCTGGAAGTCGATGGAAGTGGATTTTTGAACATCAGATGATCATTATTGGTGGTTTTTGGGTCATGTCCTTCTATTTCAATTTCTCCTCGATCAATAAGATCCTGAATGAGATCTTTCAATCGGTGACAATTACTTGTCTTGTTTCCTCTTCCTTGGTGGAATTCACAGTGTTCAGTATCTCGCCACCATGCCGGTTTGACCTGAGGCTCATAGTTTGATAGTTTAGGTAGAGTGACCAAATTCTGAGAAATGAGTTGTCACAATACTGTTTCAATATGTTCCCCTAAGGGAGTGTATGTTCATTTTTGTTTTTGCTGACGAGGTCTTGGTTCATCGTGAGATGTGATGCGACCTTGATTGGAAGGAACATTTGTGTTATTCTGTGGAGGATTTTGTCTTGCAAATCGAACCATAGGTTGTGCATTTTGTATAGTCCTGACATCCACAACCCCATCGTTGACAATATTCTTGTTCTTGTTCCAGAAGCTTGGTTTATCACTATTGAAGTGTGGGCGAGGACCATCTTTTGGTTCATTAAAGATTTTGATGATTCCCTTTTTGATGAGTACCCTTTCACATTTCAAACCCTTGGTGATCATATCATTAAAGGAGTCTGTGTCTTTGACATCCAGATGAAATTCCATTTCTTCGTTTAAGTTGGAAATGAATATTTCCACTAGTTCTCGTTCAGGCAACTGAAGAGAACGTCTGCTAGACATTTGGCGCCATCGTTGCAGGAATACTGAGAATAGTTCACCTTGTTTTTGTTTGGTGTTGCACAGGTCAGCCATGGTGATGTCGCGTTCAATGTTATGAGAATAATGAGCCAGGAACTTCTGGATGAGTTCCTCAAATGTTCCTATGCCACCTGATAGTCGAGAAAACCATGATGTGGTTGCTCCTCCCAAGCTTTGGGGAAAAAGGCGCATGAGGTATGTGTCTTCATATGCCACTTCAAGACAAGCGGAATGAAATTCTCTGACATGATCACGAGGATCTCCCTTTCCTCTATATTTTTTGAATTTTGGTGTTTCGAACCCGCATGGAAAGGGTGGCATATAAAGATTCCTATCAAAGGATAGGGACAGATGCCGTTAAGTGAGAATTGATTGGTCTTAACACCACTATGAAGTTGTTGGGCGAGATTTTTGACTTGTTGCCACAACATCTCCATTTCATTTGGAGGAGGAGGTGGTGGGTTACCTCGAGGAATGTTATATCTGATGGGATCTCTACCTCTTTCCTCTTCATGGTGACTTTGTCTTTCTGATGCTTGTCTTAATTGGGCAAGATCAAAGTCAGAGGGGAGTTTTGCTCCTTCTTGAGCGAGTCTTAAGAAGTGAGCATCCGCATTGCTCCTGAGTATTTCATCAAACAATCTATTAAAGAGAGGGTTATGCTGAGCCCTTTCGATTGTTGCAGGAGTGGGAGTACTTGGGTTTTCGTCATCTGCATTTCCTCCAAGTGCTTCTTGAAATTCATTAAGATTTTCCTCTTCTTCTGATTCCCTTTCTATTTCACGTTGCCTTGATTAGGATTGGGTTTGAGCCATTTTGTTTGCAAGTTTTTTTGTTGAAGTTGATTGAAGATGATGATGAGTTGTTGATGAAATGAAAGATTGATGTTTGGTGAATTGTGTTGTATGTGGATCTCTAACACTTTTTAAGGTAGATGTAACCAAAATTCTTTCTTTGAATTGCTTGCTTGTTTGATAAGTTTGGATGTGATAAGGTGTAGAAAAATCTGAGATGTGTTACAGATTTTGACTACCTAGCGATGAGAGGATTCACTCATGAACTAGTTTTAACCTGCGTAGATGTGTTTCTTAGGATGAGCTTATCCTAGATGTAGAAACAATCTAAAAAGTGATGTGATGTTTTTGATTCAAGCAATATCTAAAAAGGGATCTTGGGACAAGAACCTCTTAATGTTTTGAGAGTTGGGACGGATTGATGATGAAGTGATGATGAATGAGTAAGATGATGGATGTTTTGTTTTCAACTTTCAATAAAAACTTTGTGTTACAAAGGGGACAAACTCTACCTCTTCCCTTTCAGGTGTTGGTGGTATTTCTCGAGCTGTGTTGTATGTGATACAGACGTTTGGGAAGAAGTTGGGATTAATCTTTCCTCCTTGATTTTTGTGATAACTCAGAGCTCTATATTGCATAAAAGCTCTGCGGTTCAATGATTCTGAATCAAACTCGTTTGTTTTACCTTGAAGGTATAGATGCATGCGATGTAGAAAGACTCTATGTGAGACAAATATTTGTCTATTGATATAGAAGAACTTCCTTCTATTGATCAAAGCCTTCGAGCTAAATGGTCTTCTTTTCAAGTTGATATTCTGATGACGCTTCTTCTTTTGCAAGATGTGAAGAATGGTCATAAATTTTGACTCTTTTGTTGTTTGCACTTTGTTTTGGATGTGTTTGGTTGTTTGGAGAAATGTTGGATGAATACTTTGTTTTTGGGATTGATCTTCTGACTTTTCTTTGACAAGAAAACAAAGCAAGCACACAAACACAAGAATGTTGCCTAAAAGGCACAAATGAGTATGGGTCTAGATCAACCCAATCCTTGGACTTATATATGACCCTTCCTTTAGATGTATTTTAAAGTGTATTTCCAAAGCCTGAAGTCGGCTCAATTTGCACTTGGTCTTTTAAACGAACACACTTCAAACACTTTTTATTCCTAAGGTCAAATGGCCAGTTGTGATAAATTTAGCCCACATCTTGATATTTCTTCTACTTTGGTACTACATACCTTATGAATCCCACCGTGGTAGGTAAGGATGTGATATACTGAGTCTTGCACGAGCATAACAAATAGATGATCCCTATGATGGGGGAGTCACCACTTTTATCAAGCCACAAGGGACTTTTCAAAAAGCTATGTTTCTACTCAAGGAAATATGTATGGTGAGTATCTTGGGAGAAAAACCATCTATGCTCTTGCACTAAATTATATCTCAAATATCCTCAATTAATAGAATGGGTGGGCTACTACTTAAAGGTGTTTAGTCATGTTCGATGTTTTTGGACATAAGTTCATTCTGCAGTGACTCACTTAAGAGCCTTGTAACTAGTGGTGGGGCCCATTTGTCCTTTCGGCCAGTTACACTGTAGGAACAGCTATACCCAATGCTATAGCTTTTGCTCTCACCTGATTTCTATAGCGGCTCGAAGGATTTACCGCTCGAGGTCGTTCCCAAGAGTATCGATCCCTTGGCAGGCCTCTCTTAAAAAGATAAAATTTGAGCATTACTAACACTTTTCTCTTGCACCTAGGACCATGAGAGCCAAGGGAGAGGATAGTGTGTGTTAGAGGTAGGACCACTCAACTGACCTTTGTGCACAAGCGTGCCAAACACGTAAAACACTTGTTCTTTTTAATCCATCATGTCAAAATGTGGTCTAACTATTTGGAGATGTTGCTCCAACAGGCATGGTGTTCTTTTTAACTTCAAAAGCAATGTGTTGTGTAATCTAGAATTCGAAAATCCTGGTCAACTTAATGAAAAACACATTTGCTTGAAGTAAAATGCGTTGCAAGAATTGGAACAAGTGGATTGTAAGTTTTTAATTGCACCAAAATTTGAAGTGTGGTTTGTAAATTCTTTAGTTTGATGCAAGAAAAGAAACTTTGTGTGTTGATTTTAAGCACCAAAATAAAGATGAATCCTAGCTAGAAAGCAATACAATTTTTGTGTTTTTGTCAAGTTTTTAATACACCAAAGGAAAATTTGTGATTTTTAGGGGTTAGTTTTTAACCTGCAACAACCACAATTCGTTAGTAAAATTTATGTCCAAGGGGGGGCTTCCACAAGCCTAAGATGTTCAATTTTTCAGTTACAAGGCGATTTGGATGACACTCTGTCGCAATAGCGCTAGTTTGTGTTTTGACAAAAGCCTACTTTACACAGAAGCGCTAAAAGAATGGGAGAGACAGAGAGGGAAAAGTGCTAGAACTTTTCCAATAGCGCTAGAAGAAGAACATAAGCGCTATAATAAGGTCAAAAGCACTGAAACTTTTTACAATAGCGCTATTGTAGGGACAATAGCGCTAAAAGAAAAAGTGTCGATAGCGCTAAAACGGGTTCAATAGCTCTAAAACGCAACCTGTGTGGCACTTTCAACAAGCAAACATGTTAGGTAAAAAAAAAAGGATATGTTTTTGCGTGTTCGATTCATGTCGGGTTCACCAAATGATGTCCTCCTAAATGGCACAAGGTTAGCAAATGATAAACAACACCAAAGACACAAAAACCGTTAGTGTTAGTCAATCAAAAACTAATCTATGAAGGCATACCAAGAGAGACACAAAAAGCATGCTAATGTATCTAATAAACGAAACAAAGATTATGAGGCATCTCCAACTGCCTCTTAGCATGGCCTTAGCTCCTTCTCCCTTGTTCCTCTCCTCTCCAAGTTCCAAAATAGTGTAGCTCTCAGCAGCTTTTTGCACTATGGATGCTTATGGAGGATTGAGATTGTAGTATAGCTCCAAATGTGAAATGAAAAGCTAATACTAATCTATTGATGCTAAAATGATTGATTTTACCAACAAGACAAGATGTTTTAGTTAATTATGCTAAAATGCTCTCTAAAAATGTCTATAGCCTAAATGCAGACAAGTTTTTCAGGATCTGGATTATGAAGGAATGGGCTCTATTTATAGGAAAAATGGAGCAATGGATGGCCAGGATTGAAAGGTTTAATCAAGGGCCAAACTTGAAAGTTGGGGATCCATGTGCACAATTTGCACCAATGAAATGGTGACAAGTGTCAACATAGGGTTGGGTTGAGAGAAGGGGTTGGAGGCATTAAATGCCTGAGGAGACCTCATGGTTATCTAGAAGGTAAGGGTCAAGCCTAAATTAAGATTACCCATTGGATTAAGAGTTAATCCAAGGATAAACCTTTGTGCAAATGATTAAGAGATAATCATGGTCAAAGCATTAAAGGCTTGATGAGACCCTTGGGTTGGGTAGAGGTTGAGTCAAAACAAATGTTTTAACCATGTAGGAGGGTTTGGGTTAACCATTAATGGTTATTGGAGACTTTGTGGATTAAGTGGTTGAAAGTTGGAAACCTTTAATGGCTATCAAAGACTTTGAGGATTTAAGTGGTTGAATGTTGAAAACCTTTAATGGTTATCCAAGACTTTTGAGGTTTGAGAAGTGACTCCATTTTGCTTAGGAATGTGACAATAATTAGGGGATGGATTAGGCTAATTAGGAAGGGGTTAGAAGAATCTAGAAGGGGATTAGATTTTGCAAGTGGATTTGGTGGGTGAGGGAAAATAGGATTTTATTAAAATAAAAATTCATTTATTTCAATAAATATGTGCAAGTTGCATTTGTAGGAAAATGCAAGTGGGGTGGGGAAAATGATTTAAATAAATATTTTATTTAATTTATTTAAAAGAGGAATAGGGGGATTTTAATTAAATAAATAGATTTTATTTATTTAATTGATTTGTATTTGGTTTAATGAATTAATTAAAATAAATCGAATAATTTATTTAATTAATAGAAGAATGTTTGGGGATGAATTAATTAAATATTAATTTAATTAACTGATGGCTAATGGATTTTTAATCAAATAAATAGTGAATATTTATTTAATTAAGCTGGACAGATTTGTGTGACTACAATACATATATATATGTATAGACACACACACACACACACATATATGTATATGTATGTATATTTATATATATACATACATATATGTATGTATATATATAAATATACATATATATTTATATATATACATACATATATGTATGTATATATATAAATATACATACATATACATATATGTGTGTGTGTGTGTGTGTGTGTGTGTGTGTGTGTACATATATATATATATATATATATATATGTATGTATGTATATACATATATATACATATATATACACATCTAGATGTATAAACATATTACGAATAGTATTTTTGAAATTGCTACAAAATAACCAATATGCACATGCCAACTTTAAATGACTCGCAACGTCCAATGGAAGGAAAAATATGAGCTTACCATATTATATATAGTAGGTTGTTGCGAATCATTGAAACAACTTGCTTTAGATGACATATTGTTTATTGTTCCCTACAATCGAGGAATTGAATTCTGGGTGCGAGAACAAAACGTCTATGACATAATAAGAAAGAGGATTAAATTTTTTTTGCCCTAGGTTCATCACAACAAACATCACACAAAAGGATTATAAGCAACAATAGAAGAAAGAAACAAATTAGGGCGTGTGCACAAAGATGGTGGTCAAAAAAGTGGACACCACCCAAAAAAAACTTGAAAAAACAAGCAATGCGTACGCAGTTTTAAAATTTCAAATTCCCGCATACATGCTTAGGTTTGTTCTTCCCGAACCTAGAAACGATAGCACGTACACTCTAATAATCAAAATAAAACTGCGGATGAGGTGTCTGGTAAAACTTAAAAAAAACAAAAAAAACTGGGTCTCATTTACCTATAAAGTGCATTTTTTACTTCATTTTTTCCCCATTTTTTAACCTAAACCACGAACGGGGTGCTAAATTTGTCCTCCAAGTTATGGATCAAGGTTAGTTTTTTTTAATTTTTGTCTTTCTTTCTAGTTTATGCAGTTTGTTTTAATTTTGAATTTAATTTCATTAATTTTGATTAGGTTTTTTCATTTTTTGTTTCAAAAACTAGATTCTTCTAATCCAGAACAAGAACAATCAAATGCACCTCCTGAAAACCTACAAGAACAACCAAATGCACCTCCTAAAAACCCACAAGAACAACCAAATGCACCTCCTGAAAACACACAAGAACAACCCCCAATTCCTCCTTTTGACTGCACAACCGAAACACAAGAAGAATTAATTAATCAGTTAGGACAAAATACGTCTAAAATCAATAGATTGATTGTTAAATTGAAAACTTCTGAACTTGACCATCATCAATCCCTCGCCTCTAGCCTAGAAACATTAGCTAGTGGTGTCATAGATGTTTCCACAAAAATTACCAAATGGGGAAGCTTTAGGGATAGGTGTCGTCAGTTCTATGCGAATGGGCTATCATACGATGGAGTAAAAAACAAAAATATTTCTAAACAACAAATATGTGACCTTTTTGTTGATCCCAAAACTGGTGAGTCATTACCTCTTAATGCAAAGAGGTTTCCCATACATTGGTGTACCAATGTGCAAATGAAGAATCTTTTTTGGCAGAGGTGGTAGATGGTCTTTGATGATCCACCTTGTAATAATTATAAGGTGCCATTATATTTTTTGAGAAAAATATATTGTGAGTTTGTACTCAATGTGTAGCCAAACTATTTTGACATGAGACAGTTTCATGGTAAACGTGGTGGCTCTACCCAAGATAGACCTGGAGCTCGTAGGATATTAGCTGCAGAGACTCGCCGCCCCCTAGCACCCAAACCCAAGGTGCATCATGTTGTCCCATTAGAGCTGAAAGAGTTGATGGAGCTACAGACTCTTCAGGCGGCCATAACATTGACTAGTGCCATCATCCAGCATGGGACGTCATTAGCACACCCTATTGTATTGGATGATGAGCCATTCGAGGGCGACAAAGAGCCCATCGAGCATATGTGTGTCGGTTTCTCGGGGATATGCTTGAGGATAGATGATGCAGCCAATGCAGATGGATCCTCATATCATCTCTGCACGATTTGTGGTTGTATATGTCAGGCTCACACGATTGAGGATGTCGTGTTGATAGATGAGTTGATGGACATGGTGTTTGCCCATGAGCCATAGACACAGGTGTGTTGATTTGAATTCATAACATTTTATTTATCAATCACTTTAAATTTGTAATTACATAAGTGAATTTTCATTTATACATCAATTTAAATTGAGACAAATAATATGCATTTCAGGATGCAGCAATGATATCCCATACACCTCCCCTAGTTACCATAGTTGCAACTTCGATGCCTGAGGTATAAATTTTGTAACATGTTAAAATAGAATAGTACACTTTAAATTTAAAAAAATACAAGATATACTAACTATCTTTAATGCTTGGTCCAATTTCTAGTTTGTAGGTGTTGACAAGGGATGAAATGCCCCAGATTGATGACATCACGCTCTCAGCGATCGATTTTGGCCTACAAGGCTATACGGTATCATATTTTGTACAACTCTTTTTATGTATTGTTTTGATGGAATATGCATGTCATTTCATTTTAGATTTTTAAAATTATGTTTAATTTATTATTTGTACTAATATCTCATGTTAATTTTGTGTTTTTAGGGTACCCCCTCCACGTCTAGGGCTTGTCCTAAGAAAAAGAATTCCTCGAAGACGCCAAAACATGTGAAGAAGGTAATTGAACACATTTTTAGTTGTACAATTATTTGAAAATGTTGAAATCAAGTATTAGTTGGGGTTTGTAGATTGATTAGTGTTTTTTGTCTATTTTACATGTACAATAGCCATTGAGCTTTGTGGATATGTTGAATGCACCTGATTCGCTCGCGGATCAAGAGAGGGCGGAGGTATGTATCTCTACTTTATTTTCTTGATTTCATGATTATATGCACACATACATGTGAACTTGTGATATACTATAATCTTATAATTTTTTCATACAGGAAATATCCATACCTATTTTGCCAATGGCGAACCCTCCTCCTTGCACTGGAGAAGCATCTCAGGATCCGTTACACTTTTATTTGATATGTAAAATTAATTATTTTCAACCTTCAATACTTATCATTATATTAATTGTATTTAATCTTTGTACATTTTTTGTATAGGTAATAGCGTCAGTTTCTACATCGATGGTGAGCCATCCTTAGTCCATTGGAGAAGCATCTTAGGCACAGGTACGCCATTGTTCTCTATATTATAGCTTTTAAGTGTTTTTGATATATTTATGTTAGTACATTATATTAATTTTACATTTAATCTACAATAGACTCCTTCGCGGTATGACCATAATGTGGATCAATTTAAGTATGTCTTCAAGAAAACTCCTAAGAGTGACAAGGAGAGGAGAGCGAAGATATTAGCTCCTGGATCAGCCGATGAGGTAATCTACATTTCAATTGCAAAGGAATTAAAGTTAAATGCATAGTTATGATGTTAATTGTGAACAATTTCTACAAAAGAATTCTAACTTGGCTTTTGAATTGTGATTTTGCAACCATCTACAGAGCCGCGTACTGCACTGAAGAGGCTTGATTTTGATGATCCACCACAAGTTTAGGATCATATAGTGTTAGTTTTGGTCATAGAATGACCAATACATGTAGATATATTCTACATTTTTATTGTATATCGATTTGGACATGGCATATGCCACATTTTTGTAATACTTGTATTGACTTGGCAGACATGCCTTTTTTTATATATATAAATATCGATATTCGATCCAATAAATGTGTAATGAGTTCATTATTTTGTATTTGTTGTATTTTGTGGTTGTCCTTTTATAAATTTAAATGAATATTTGCATATGTAATCAACAATATGAATATAAACAACAAAAATATATGATATAAAGCATTGCAATCGTGGAATATGATTTGATAAAATTTCTAAAATGTTGAACTAACCCTACAAAACTCCTTGTATTTAGTTCATTATTGTTTATTCGCTATATTTGGTGGCTGCCCTTTTATAAATTTAAATGAATATTTGCATATGTAATTAACAATATGAATATAAACAACAAAAATCGACAATATGAATATAAACAACAATGTGTTTGGTGCGAGAGCACCCTCACGCTCGCAATGGTCAAATTTTGTTCCTCGTGTACACAAACCGACATCGCAAGCACATCCGGGTGGGTAGGTTTACACTAGGCATGGCCTTGTTGTGCATCCCAAAGCACCAGAACGTCGAGAGTCATACCCTACCGGTGCAATCTCTCAAGTGCCCTGAGTCCAAAAAATTATCAAAATTTGATGGATTGTCTCTTCCAATCCATGACACATACAATCGATCTATTTGATCCTGTGGGGTCGCATGAGGGTCCTCTACAATGGCCTATCTCGGTTTTTGAGGAATCGGAGCCATTTTTAATTAGTAGCATTTTTTCGCCTACTCAAAAAACCATCAATTGCTTGCAAGGAAAAGTTGCAAGATTGGCTAGAATTGATTGTGTTCCTCGTGTACACAAACTGACATTGCGAGCGCATTCGGGTGGGAAATTTTACGCTAGGTATGGCCCTATTGTGCATCCCAGAGCACCAGAACGTCAAGAGTCATACCCTACTAGTGCGATCTCTCAAGTGCCCTAAGTCCAAAAAAATGTCAAAATTTGACCGACTATCTCTTCCAATCCACGACACATACGATCAATATATTTGATCCCGTGGGGTCGCGTGAGGGTCCTCTACAATGGCCTATCTTAGTTTTTGACGACCCGAAGCCATTTTTAATTAGTAGCATTTTTTCGCCTGCTCAAAAAATCGTCAGTTGCTTGCAAGGAAAAGTTGCAAGATTGGCTAGAATTGATTGTGCTCATCATGTGCACAAACCAATGTCAGGAGTGCACCCGGGTGGGTAGGTTTACACTAGGTATGGCCCTGTCATGCATCCCAAAGCACTAGAACATTGAGAGTCATACCCTACCAATGCGATCTCTCAAGTGCCCTGAGTCCAAAAAATTGTCAAAATTTGACAGACTGTCTCTTTTAATCCACGACACATATGGTCGATATGTTTGATCCTATGGGGTCACGTGAGGGTCCTCTACAATGGTCTATCTTAGTTTTCGATGACTTGGAGCCATTTTTAATAAGTAGCATTTTTTCGCCTGCTCAAAAAACTGTCAGTTGCTTGCAAGAAAAAGTTGCAAGATTGGCTAGAATTGATTTTGTTACTCATGTGCACAAACCGACATTGCGAGTACATCCAGGTGGGCAGTTTTAGGCTAGGCATGGCCCTGTCATGCATCCCAAAGCACCAGAACATTGAGAGTCATACCCTACCGGTGCGATCTCTCAAGTGCCCTGAGTCCAAAAAATTGTCAAAATTTGACGAACTGTCTCTTCCAATCCATGACACATACAGTCGATCTGTTTAATCTCATGGGGTTGCGTGAGCATCCTCTATAATGGCCTATCTTGGTTTTCGATGACTCGGAGCCATTTTTAATTAGTAGCATTTTTTCGCCTACTCAAAAAACTGTCAGTTGCTTGCAAGGAAAAGTTGCAAGATTGGCTAGAATTGATTGTGTTCCTTGTGTACACAAACCAACATCGCGAGTGTGTTTGGGTGGGCAGGTTTACTCTAGGCATGGCCCTGTCATGCATCGCAAAACACCAGAATGTCGAGTCATACCCCACCGGTGCGATCTCTCAAGTGCCCTGAGTCCAAAAAATTATCAAAAATTTGACGGACTGTCTCTTCCAATCCACAACACATACAGTCGATCTGTTTGATCCCATGGGGTCACGTGAGGGTCCTCTACAATAGTCTATCTCGATTTTTGATAACTCGGAGCCATTTTTAATTAGTAGCATTTTTTTGCCTGCTCAAAAAATCATCAGTCGCTTGCAAGGAAAAGTTGCAAGATTGGCTTGAATTGATTTTGTTCCTCGTGTGCACAAACCGACGTCGCGAGCATGTTTGGGTGGGCAGGTTTACGCAATGTAGAAGTTGCTTGACAACATTTTTGACAATTTTTTTGACAACAATGACAAATTTTGCTCAAATTGTATCTAGTCTCAATCTATGACCCCTATGACCCGATAATGACTCAAATAATTATCTATGATTATAAAAGAATCAATAATGCTCATGATTGACCAGGGACACATCACATATACTCAAAACATAGTCACAAAACATTGACACACAAAATAGTCACAAAAAATTGTCACATATTATTAAAAAATTTGCCTCTAAATATGGTCAAATCAGCTCTTGGCTATTTGATTATACAAAAAATTGTCTTAAAAATAATCTCATGGGCTTTTATACAAAATTTGGCATTACAATATATGCGATTCATCTCATCACCATTTTAATAGACAAATCATCTCATGGGCTTTTATACAAAATTTGGCATTACAATATTGTGATTTAGCTCATCGCCATTTTAATATACAAAATTTGGCATGTACATATGTACAAATAAGCTCATTACCACTTAAATATACAAAATTATGCCCCTAAACATGTAAAAATCAGCTCATGGGCATTTATATATACAAAAAATGAATATAGAACAATTCGTCGACGATTTATACAAAATTCTCAAAATCATTCTACTCTGAACCATAGAATCAATCAAGTGAGCCTTCAGGATCGACTCTAACCCGTATTGTGTCAAGTATTGCCTCGTGGTCAGATTCACAAACTTTCCATAAAATCTTGTTATGAGGTCTACCACGATACTTCATCAAATGAATATTTGTTGCAACAACAAGTTTAGATAAATGAAGAATATGTCTGTGTGTTTCAAAGTCCTCGAACAACCAAACATCATAATTATTGATAGGGTATCTCTGAAGTTATGTTCCTGTCATGACAACAGACCCTATTGGGTACTCAATACCCTTTCTGTCAATGCTTGTGGTTGTCAATTTTCTTTTAGGCTCAATACAACGACACAAATAGTAACCTATTCCTTCTTCATTGTTCTCTTTTGCAAGAACTGCATACACATGACCTGCATTTTATAAAGTGGTAATTAATACCAGAAATAAAGTATGATGTACAACAAAATGAACCAAAAAGAATACTTGCAAAAAAATTAACTCAAAAAATCACATGAATCCACTAGGTCGGATACATGGTAAAAATCCACTGATGTCTCCATCTGGCTCAATTGTAGTGCTTTGAGAATTTGATATGAATCAATGGGAAGAAATGGTCTACAAGACCATTTGTCAACCCACTCTTCTGATTCACATTCTTCCCACAAACAATACATGCATGAAGAGAAAAAACATACCATCTATCTTGTATAAATTACTAGTGAACTTGAATTTGAACTCATAAATGAGTGCATATTACTCGATCCTACAACTATACAACAATCTAGATAGTTTTCAATGTTAGATTCAGTAATCAACCAAAAATATCTATGAACCAATGATGTACTTGGATTACCTGGACCCATCGTAGACTTACACCATCGCACAATTGTTTCTGCATCTACCAACTCAGCACCACCTTCGTACTTCAATTCTTCCCTAGCTAGGGCTCTTTTCACACATGCTCCTGCACCATCATGCTCTCCCTTACCATTTCCAACCTCAGTGAAATTCCAAAAATGTTGTACACCGCTTGTCACATGCATCCTTGTCAGCCAATAAAACATCCTTGCATTCTTGAATTGTGTGGTGCAATTATCTGACCATATTAAGTGTCGGTTGTATCGTATGTTCCTTTCCCTTGAACTATCATAGAAAACTTTAAAGCATCCTTGTACAAACTCCGATGAATGAGTACAATCATCACTTATGTAGAAGTGATACTCTCTTACAACCTTTCTATCCTCCTCTATGCTATCATCTGCATGCTTGAATGTTATGTGTACAAAAAAAGAAACTTGTGTAGAGTGATAATACATGGATTGCACTTTATTTTGAGGTTGTAGAGTATAATTTTCAGCGAAATCAATGATAGAGACAATGGTGCCAAGAGGAAATGTGTCCTTACACAACTTGAATTGCTCATCTAACCATTGAGCTCTATGTGTATGCATTATGTACTCATAAACTAGTTTCTCTTGAAACGTTTTCATAAATTGAGCTACACATATATCATTTTTCACTAGCTCACATCTCTTCAAATCTTTTCCATCTTTAACTCCATATGTGACTATCTTGTATTTTCCAAAAGAAACTAGTTTCGTACCAATTTCATGTGTGCTCTCCAAATGTATGCATCTTGGTAAACATTGCAAACCACCATATATAGCACAAGAACCTTCCAAACAAGGCATCTTATAATAAATGCAACCATCATGTCTATTACATAACACACTTGAAATAAATTCTCTTGCCGACTTAGGAGGTGTTTGTATATTACATTCCTGCAAAGCATCATTAGTGTGCAAAGTAGAACAAATATGATGAAAAATATCATAATGCATGGAAAATTCAATATGCATCCTACAACAACACGTGGTCTGTACATGATTAATCTTAATATAAAAAGGTTTTGCCATTTCAAAAAATCTTTGAGAAATTTTTATTTGAGGAAACTTTTGAAGGAATCTTTCATAAAATTTAGTTTAAGTCATATCTAAATAGTGTTTCACATGTGGCTCATGATTTTTAGACCCAATTCTCCTTCTAACAACATCTCTTTGGTTGGGCGATACTCTTGTGTTGTCATGCCAAAAATTTTCAATTAGGTTTTTAGTGTATCTACAACAACCTTGTCTTTTCGTGGTAGTTTACCCGAGAATGCCCAAAGAGAATTATTGTTAGGTTCCTCTATTTGTTCTCACCTCTTTAATTCTTTACTTAATGTTGTTCTACTAACGTTTAATGACTTACTTGTTTTGCTTATCAAACGATCTTTTTTTATTTTCTTGCTCATTATGGTTGATGTAATGACACGTCGAGTAGCATTAGAATCTTTACTACATGATTTTGAACCAATAGATTGATATGCATCAAATATATTTCTGACAATAGTTCTTTCACTGTTACTTTCAGATGATCTTAGGCCTAGAATTTTCATTGTCTCTCTAAAATTCAAATTTTTACTCATTTGAACAATTAATTGACATCTTGTGATTTGATTTAAGTTTTTAAAATAGTTTTGCCATATTCTTTTAACCATTCTCCTACAAGTTCGTTGATTCATTTTATTGGGCATTGACTTCAATATATTCTCATCATTGTCAATTAGATACTTTGGTTTCCTACAAATGATTCTAGGAGGTGTTAACATTGGTGCATTATGTACATTCAATTCATCAAGTATTGAAGGTGTAATATGTTCATCATTTAATTGATTATTCAATGCGGTATCTTCTTCAATTGCATTAGGTTCAAATGGTAAATTATCAAATGTTTCTTCTTCAATTGCATTAGGAGCATTATATTCATTTGGTAAATCGAATTGAGATGTTGAGGTTGATGTAGCTTCTTCTCCCATTGTTCTTATGTCACGCAATTTCTTCATACGCTGCCTTTGTCTTTCTTTTTGAGCCTCTCGTTGTTCCATCATTCCTCGCTTATTCTTTCCCATGGTTGAGATCGGTTGACCTAAATAGAATCATATTACATATATATGTAAAGAAAAGTTCATAAATAAACAAATAACCATAAATATGCATCTTATCACTATTTTTTGGAATCAAACTATTAAACAATCACAATTCAATCATTTGAAACCATGCAAAAACAAAAATATACTAAAAACAACAATTCAATCATTTGAAATCATGCAAAAACAAAAAATTCACTTACTTTTATGTATACAACAGTGGTAGAAGTGCAAACATAGTTCCAGTGGGGCCTTCAACGACCTCAAAAACTTCTTTTGAGGCTGTTGAGGCTCTTGGGCAACTAAAACTATGTCTATAAACCGCGTAAACGCTACAT